>NC_079436.1:56626104-56658604 GCF_903798145.1 Danio aesculapii
CACTCATGCACTACGGCTAATTTAGCTCATCAGTTCCCCTATAGCGCATGTGTTTGGACTGCGGGGGGAAACCAGAGCACCCGGAGGAAACCCACACCAACATGGGGAGAACATGCAAACTGACCCAGCCGGGACTCGAACCAGTGACCTTCTTGCTGTGAGGCCACAGTGCTAACCGCTGAGCGATCTGTGCCTGTGTGCATGCCTATATGAATTATGATTTTCCTGAGGTAGGGAAAACTACTCCAATCAATGAGCTAAATTAGCAAACAGCTGTTATATTTTTTAATAAAATTTATATTTGTTATATTTGTTTGAAATCCCTGAAAAGGTTTGTTGTGTCAATAAAGTTTAACTATTATTCGGTCCCATTCCTTAATCATTTTGCTTAATAATAATAAAATTGAATAAAATAAAATGTAATAAAATAAACCAAAATAAAATAATATTGAACAAAATAAAATAAAATAAAATGTAATAAAATAAAATACAATAAAATTGAATAAAATAAAATGTAATAAAATAAACCAAAATAAAATAATATTGAACAAAATAAAATAAAATAAAATGTAATAAAATAAAATACAATAAAATTGAATAAAATAAAATGTAATAAAATAAACCAAAATAAAATAATATTGAACAAAATAAAATAAAATAAAATTTAATAAAATAAAATACAATAAAATTGAATAAAATAAAATGTAATAAAATAAACCAAAATATAATAATATTGAACAAAATAAAATAAAATAAAATTTAATAAAATAAAATACAATAAAATTGAATAAAATAAAATGTAATAAAATAAACCAAAATAAAATAATATTGAACAAAATAAAATAAAATAAAATTTAATAAAATAAAATACAATAAAATTGAATAAAATAAAATGTAATAAAATAAACCAAAATAAAATAATATTGAACAAAATAAAATACAATTTAATAAAATAAAATACAATAAAATTGAATAAAATAAAATTTAATAAAATAAACCAAAATAAAATTATATTGAACAAAATAAAATAAAATTAAATTTAATAAAATAAAATATAATAAAATTTAATAAAATAAAATTTAATAAAATAAACCTAAATAAAATAATATTGAACAAAATAAAATAAAATTTAATAAAATAAAATACAATAAAATTTAATAAAATAAAATTTTATAAAATAAACCAAAATAAAATAATATTTAATAAAATAAAATACAATAAACTGAATAAAATAAAATAAAGCTGAATGAAATAAAACACAATAAAATTGTATAAAATAAAATAAAATAAGATACATTTGAATAAATAAAAAAATAAAATTGAATAAAATAAAATAAAATTGAATAAAATAAAACAAAATTTAAAATGAAATATTATAAAATAAAAAAAATAATAAAATTGAAGTAAATAAAATTGAATGAAAATTTTTATTGAAAAATTTTTTGAATAAAATTAAATTAAATTGAAAAAATAAAATAAAATTAAGTTAAATTAAATAGAATTGAATAAAATACAATACAATAAAATTGAATAAAATAAAATACAACAAAATTGAATAAAATAAAATAAAATAGAATTGAACAAAATAAAATACAACAAAATTGAATAAAATAAAATAAAATAAAATTGAATGAAATAAAACTGAATAAAAAAATTGAATAAAATAAAGTTGATTAAAATAAAACTGATTGACAAGAGCTGGTTTCACAGTTGAAAATAAATAAAAATTATTTTGTTATTTTGTAAAAACTACACCTTTATTTTAAAACAAAAGTGTCCATTCATTCATAATTTAACAGGAATATTTAAAACCCATCAACCTCAAAAATTCCAATGTGATCACATAAACAATATAGGCATTTATACATCTGAGAACATACAGTAGTGTTTTTATCATCAACAGCTTGTGTGTGTAGAATGAAATAAATATGAGTTAATCACTGACATCAAGTAAGTGTTCATTTAACAGCATACATTTAGCCCATGTGTTATCCATTATATATTTTTATTGATATATACTGTAGCTATATATTGTAGAAAAGTTGTTATGTAAAAAAATATTCCATGCATTATAGGTACAACAGGAACTATACAACAGTGAAGTGCTTGTTTATGTTACATATTAAATTAAATTAGATTAAATTCCTAATAGAATATGGACACTGTGTTTGTAAATATATAAAGTTATGGCATTTCTAAAGCAACAAATATACTAAACTTTATAAATATAATATAATTTCTAAATTTTATAAACTGGACAGGTTTCATCAGGTTTTTACCTGGTCTCGAATCAGTTTTACAAGTTTTTAAACACAATAAAGAGATATTTGTGAAGCTAAATTAAATAATGATATAGTTAATATGTTGGACTGTTCAGCAAATGGAACAGACAAGCCTTGAAAATTGATAAAAGAGCGCATATTTTGAATCTTCATATTTAATGATATTAGATGATAAGATAAGTGCATTTTATAGGTTATGCTTTCCAGTAAACATTTGCAGTATTTGGAAATGGCCATTCAATCCATGTTTTGCTTGAGTTTTTGTTGCGTTTACAAGCATTTGTCCAGCAGGTGTCGCCAACTAGAAGGGATACAGCTGCGGATACTCACGTCATTCTTTCTTTTATTTCGGCTTAGTCCCTTATTTATCAGGGGTTGCCACAACGGAATGAACCGCCGGATACTCACATCAATATTATAGCATAATTAACAATAATTATTATTTTTACATTACCATGAGGGTGGGATTTAGGGTTGGGGTTGTGGTAGACGTTAATAAAATACAGTTTAATGAGTAATTTAATAAATAATAAAATAGTTAACTTGTGGCCCTGTATCCCATTTCGAATCAGTAAATCATTTTTTCGAATCATTAGTTCAGTTGTGTCGAAGCTTTGAAAGAAAATCATCAATATCATAATAAATTTTTCCCCTTGAAACACCCAAAAATCCAGATGCATACCTTACATGCGAATAATAACTATATGAACATTAATGAGATATTCCTAATTCAAAAAATTTTTTTATCCTATTTATGGAGTACAGTACCCAGAAAAGACCATTTCAACTCATTTCAAGTTAGAATTTCAAGACACCACTTGAAGCAAGTCACATGCTGTTTCTATCAGTGCTTTACAGATCGTTCTGCCTTTTTTATAATGGATGTAACAGAGCTGACCAGGGACTGACACTATAGCTAAAATTACAAATATTACAGAAAAAAGATGTTTCGTGCAAATGTTTATTAAGCTGAGTAGAGTAAACACACACACACACACACACACACAAAAGAAAATCAGACTTAACTATGTGATGACAATTGTAGCTGAATGAATGATTCAGGATGCAGAGAGTCAAAAATAGGTACAAATATTAGTACAATTAGTACAAATTAGTACAAATATTACAAAATTCTTAAAAACGAAGCGTTTTTATAGACAAGCAAAAAATATTGTCTTGTTTTCAGAAATAATAAGTTAAAATTATCCTTAAAACAAACAAAATAATCTGTCAATGGGTAAATAGAATAAGTTATTCGTTCATTTTCCTTGGACTTATTTATTTATAATAATAATAGGCCCCTTATTTATCAGAGGTCGTCATAAACCTCCAACTTTTCCAGCATAAGTTTTACATAGTGGATGTCCTTTCAGCTGCAACTCAGCACTGGGAAACACCCATACACACACTCATACACTAGGGCCAATTTAGTTAATCAATTCCCCTAAAGTGCATGTGTTTGGACTGTGGGAGAAACCGGAGCACCTGGAGGAAACCCACGACATCATGGGGAGAAGCAGCGACCTTCTTGCTGTGAGGCCACAATGCTGACCACTTAGCCACCCTTATTTTACCAGCTATAAGGAAAAACTCACTTAATTTTGACTTATTATTTCTGAAAACTAAACAATATTTTATTCTTGTCAAGAAAATGCTTCTTGATTTAAGAATTTCTTGATATTTGGACTAGAAATAACACAGAAACTTAGGAAGAATAAGCATTTTCTGCACTGTAATTAGTGTTCTCAATCAAAACAGTTTTTTGTTTAAAAGGAGACCTGTTTTGCCCCTTTTTACAAGAAATAAAATGTGTCTCTGATGTCCCTAGAGCAGGGGTTTTCAATCTGTCACCAGGGGGGCGCCAGCACCTATTAAGGGGGGCAGGGGCGGACTGGGAAAGAATTTTCAACCAGGCCAAAGTTACTGTCAGTCAGGCTACATCCGATGCGATCTAGAAAGTGAAGAGCGGGAGGCCAGATTCACGGTGGTAGGCCAGATTGACCATCAGGACACCGGGAAATGTCCCGGGGCTCCCTATGGCCAGTCCGCCCCTGAAGGGGAGCGTGAGACATTACGGCGTGCACTCGAGTAAATTATGATGACGATTTTTATGCGTTCACTAGAGGGAATAATGTGATTAACCTTAGCTCCACAGCTAACTATCAGGCACCTGTAGAGTTAATGCGTTCCAATAGAATATATACAAATAAAATGGACCGGGTGCTTTTTAAAACTATTGACGGTGAATGAATTAATCATATTAAAATTGTATTAAAGTATTGTTGCCCATGTAAACATACTCAATGTTCGACTCAACCACACCGTCAGGGCTCTGCGAACTTGGCTTTGTGAAGCAGCATTTTCTGTATGTACGTACATCAAAAGCAAGTATGTTATGGCTTTTGACACTGAACGATGATTTACGGTTAGTTGTGTCAGGAATCCAACCATGTTGTCCTCACAGAAACAGGCTCAGCCATCACACTGAATCAGGTAAGCTGTACATTTATGTATCAATGTAATTCATTCTATGCACTTTAAACGCAGCAAGTAATATGTGAATGATGTTTGCGCATGTATTATAATTTTTGCTCAAGGAAAGGGTGCCTAGGGAGGCATGAGTGAAATTGGAGGGGGGGGGGGGGGGGGGGGGGGGGGGTTGTGTCCTAAAAGTTTGAAAACTCCTGCCTTAGAGAGAGTGTGTGTGACGTTTCAGCTTAAAATACCACACAAATAATGTTGTCTAACTCTCTGAAACTGACCCTTTTAGGCTTTGATCTTAATTGTGTCGTTTTGGTGACTGTCGCTTTAAATTCAAATGAGATTGTGCTCTTCTCAGAAGAGGGCGGAGCTACAAACGCCTGTGTGTCAGCACAGAGGCAGAACGAGATTAACTTGACATGCGAATGAGGGAGAGATGGTCACTAGTGGGCGGGGCTTTCCCCCTCTGATGACACGTACAAAGAGAGAATGTCAATCAAAGTGTTTCTGCAGACTGTTTTTATCCAGTGTGATTATAACAAATACAAATATTACATTTTACCATAAGAGCCTGGATATATTCACACACTGCTGACACACAACTGTGTTTAAATCTCTTATAAAAGTGATTTTTGCATAATAGGTCCCCTTTAAACCAGTGTGGGAACCAGGCAGGCGGTGGGGGTTTGATAATGTTAGTTTGTGTAATAGATGCTTCAGTGAATCAAATTTATACACTTATTTAAATGACATCTAGTGTATTAATAAAATATTTGTAAGTTTTCAGTGTCGTGTGGGATAGGTTATTTGGTGTATTTGACCTGATTAGCTGTTTTCAGCTTACTTTAGGTCAAACTATACAAACTGTGCATGTAATTTGACTTTACTTTCAGGCTTCCTGTAGAAACAAACAGCTATTTTATGAGAAATCAGTCTTGCGAACTCTTACGGTGTCTATCGGTCTATTTTAGGCCCCATTATGCTATTATGTTTAAGTTTTAAAATGGTGTTTTAGAGCAAAAAAGATCCACGTCCACACTGGTGTTTCACCTAGCATTTCTGAACAGCCCTCAGTCCACAGCATACCGCTGAAAACACACATCACGTGACCACACACACACACACTGGCATGTGCTGCAGCATATGCACACGTCTGAGCTCCAGGCAGTCAGCGGGTGCTTTGAGCACACCTCCCCATGTGACAGCAGGTCGGACAGTTCATCAAGGATCTACTGCTGGATCTCATCTCACTATAGTTGTTAAACATGATTAACTAATCTTGTCTCTTCGGTCTTTTAAATCTATTACTTGTCCTCAGGTAACGTGTTTTGGCTGAGCGCAAAGATAAGTGAATATATTAATGTAACCATGTACACTGATTCTGCATATTGACTGATTGCTTGTCTTTATTTCCTATATTGAATAAATGTATTGTTTATTGTTACACATTTATAATGACTGTTATTGATTACTAAATCTGATATTTAGCAAAAGAAAATAAAAATAAAAGGAGGCAGTTGTGTTTTAGGCTCTGTTTTGTTATAAATATGCATACAGTGAAGATGACTGTCATTTAAATATGCAGCTACACGATGCCTCGATATTTTTGGTGTCTTAAGTTGTTCATATCAAAATGAAAAAAGGCAGTTCCTGATATCATGTTTTAGTTTTATTTTTAAGATAGTGAAACAATGATGTCAGGGTGATGTGAATGAGGTTATAGAGTACACTGTTTTTACTTAACGTTTCCTCTGGAGTTTGTTTTCCATATCAACTTGTGAAGTCTGAACTTAAAGGAATGGTTCAAGACTAGACTTTGAACCATTCATGATATTGAGGGAATGTCTGCAGTCATGCCTCCATTTTCAGATGGCTCCGTTTTCCTCCACACTGACACATGGCAGCAGCGCTTTAGAATGAAAACAGCCTCTTCAGCGTTTTCAAATCGCTCCGTTTTCAGGGCTCGAAAACTCCAGGGTAGTGTGGAACCGTTGCAAAACTTATACATTTTAAAACTAAGGGCCCTATCATACACTTGGCGCAAGACCTGTTTGCCCCGACGTGCTGCTATTTTCAGACCAATGAAACCTTGATTTTCAGGTTTTCCGCTACGCTGTTTAAATAGTTAATCCATTTGCGCTACTTTGTGGACTCATGGGTGTTTCGGTCTAGAAAAAAGGTGTGTTAAGGAACATTGTTGGTGCCTTGCTATTTTGAGAAACTGAAATGGGCCGCTCAATAGACCAGCTGAAAGCAGGTCTAAAGTCCAGCGCAGAGCGCATTAGTTGTGTGCCTCGATTAAACATTGCTTAAAATACGCAGGATGTACAGCGATACACTAATATCTTTACAAATGAAAAAGAATTAAAGGATTAAAATATTACAAAATCATTATTTTCTACATGAATATAAAAACCACTGCCTCCATGCCTTCCTCATCTTGGGGGGCTTTTTTACTGTGTTTATGACAATCTGCATTAGTATAATGTTATTATCATTAGCAGTATTATTTATTATATGCAGATTTATATTTGTTTTATTAAAAACAAGCTTAGATTTGCCCACCTGTCAGGTTTTGGACCATATGGGGCACAGCACGTGTATTTGGATATAACTCAGTGTTTTGAACACACTTCGCTATTCTTGTTCATTTATTCGTTTGCTGGAAATTAGAACTGAATTTAAAAATAGTTTTGAAACAAATCTTTGCCCACAACAAATTAAATTATTTATGTAGGCTAATCAATGTCTGCGTATACAACATGTTTCCTTATCCGTGAAAAAGAGAAAGTGACAGTGAAAGTAAAGACCGAATGAAGGAGGCTTGTTCTTTATCCTCGCGCTGCAGATGCTGTTTAACTGTTTTCTCGCTAGTGAAGTGTTCAGTTTTTCACTTACAAAGTCTGCCATTTAAATAGCCAATGCGCCATCGCGCAACGTAACTGACTATTAAAGGGAATGAGAGATGAGACTCTGATTGGTTTATGCTCAAAACACACCCAGAACTCATGAGAATAAGCTCAACCCTGTTTGACCATGCGTCAGAGTGTATTTTTCCGTCCTTAAACTAGCAAAAGTGGATTCGGACACGCCCTTAATGCTTTTTCACTCTGCGCTTCAGACTTTGCGCCTAGATCATTAAAATAGAGCCCTAAAATGTATTAGTGTAAAAGGGGCCTACATCTGCTAGTTTCAGACTGTTGAATGACTTTTTTTCCAACACAATCTCACGGCAATTCGTAACTTTTTGATTTAGTGGCTAATTCGTACGATCTAATTCGTACAATTTAGTACGATTTGCTCATCCGCCAATGACGGTTGTGTTTAGGGGTGGGGTTAGGTGCCACGCCTCCTTTTTAAAATTGTACAATTTCAAACGAATTAGCCACTAAACTGTCAAAACGTAAAATACTTACGTTTTCTCGTGAGATCAGGCTGCTTTTTTCACACAGACTGATTGACGTGATTATGCATTCACAATGGTATGAACCATTATAGGGGTGGTCAAATGGATATCTATAATATTAATTATTAAAATTATTATTTAAAATACAGATCAGAGTGAACTCTTTTTCAGATTCAAGGGGACCCCCCCCCCCCCAAAAAAAACCCTGTAATTCACACCATACTTTAAACTAAAACACAATAAAAGGTTTATCTTTGTAGATGCAAAATGTACCAGTAAATTTATTCTACCACATGAATGCTAGAGACGCGACCGAATTTCAGTATTGTTTTTAGCGATGTGAGAAAATCGAACTACTTTGATTTGATCCGCGTGGATGTTAATATCTCGCCACAGGTATTCTGGAGACAGCAGCTTTGTGGGTTTATTGTAAAGGAAATACTTGTTCAGGTGAGACTCTTCATGCCATATGGCCTCTATGGAGTTTTCACGATCGATATTCATCTGCTGACGGCAGCTTTTAGTCAGATGATAAACGTCCTCCAACACGCCTCCGAATGCAGCAGCCGTGTAATAATAATCTCCTTCTCCATCAGGAATGAACGCTGCAGATTCCCGTCTTCGTTCATACGTGAATTTATTCCTCGGAAAATCATAAAACCAGGGATGAATTATACCCACCAGTTGACCCAAAGTCTCTGCTCCCCAGCGGCCATAGAACTTAGCATCCACGTCAAGGCAGAAAATGAAGTCGGATTCGTTTATTAGTTCATTAACTATAAGTTTTTCCAATATCTCCATCCTGCCCATGCTGATGTCCTGCCATCTGTCCAAACTGGGGACTTTCCTGATGGTCAGACGATGGTCTTCTGACATCTTCACTTCGGGAACTGCTTCTGGTTTATCTGTGAACAGGTAATAATGCACTCGATATCCAATAAAGTAATGCTGCTCCGCTGACTCCAGAAGATCTTTGAGGAATCGTGTGTATCTAATAGACACAATGAGATGTGAGATGGTCAGTGCATTGATTTACAGTTGAAGTCTGAATTATTATCCCCTTGTCTATTTTATTCCCAATTTCTGTTTAACGGAGAGCAGATTTCTTCAGCACATCTCTAATCATAATAGTGTTAATAACTCATCTCTAATAACTGATTTATTTTATCTTTGCCATGATGACAGTAAATTATATTTGACTAGATATTCTTCAAGACACTTCTATACAGCTTAAAGTGACATTTAAAGGCTTAACTAGGGTAATTAGGGTAAAGTTAGGGTAATTAGGCAAGTCATTGTATTACAGTGGTTTGTTCTGTAGACAATTCAAAACAAATATTGCTTAAGGGGGCTAATAATATTGACCTTAAAATGAGTTAAAAAAAATTAAAAACTGCTTTTTATTCTAGCCGAAATAAAACAAATAAGACTTTCTCCAGAAGAAAAAATATTATCAGACATACTGTGAAAAATTCCTGAATCTGTTAACCATCTTTTGGGAAATATGTCAAAAAGAAATTCACGGGAGGGCGAATAATTTTGACTTCAACTGTATTGTGTGTGGGCAGGTGGAGCTGTTTATTGTATTTTATTTTCCACAATTTTGTAATAATAATTGAATTTTATTTATATATTTGTAAAAAAAAATGTTTGTTGTCTTTTATTTATTTATTTATTTTTTTGCGAATTGGTGAAAATATTGTTTAACTAATTTTATTTTCTGTTATATTGCTAATTGTTAAAACATTATAAAACATCTTTTATCTTATTTTATTTTTATTTGTTTGCCAATTATATATTTTTTTGCTAATTGTAAACAGATTTAAATTATTTTGCTAATTGTTTTTATTGCAGATTTTTGGCAATTTTTTGTGTAATTTATTTTTAATTTTTTTTGTTAACTAATAAAACAATCATAATCATCATGTATTGAAAATCAAAAATGTATTGTATTTTATTTCCTTTTTTGCCAATTGTTAATTTTTTTGTGTGAATTTTTTTTTTTGTGCCTTTTTTGTATTTTATTTGACATTTTTTACTAATTGAAAAATTTTTATAGTTTTTTGTATATAATTTTTGTATAAAATTTTTGGCGTACATTTTTTTGTATTTTATATAAATTTTTTCGTCTAATTGTAATTATTTGGTGTATTCAATTAAAATGTTTTGCCAATTGATAAAAATGCAAAAAAAAATGTTTATCATATTTTATTGTTTTTGTAGTTTTTTGTTAATTGTTAAAAATAAATTGTTTATTGTTGTTTTATTTTCAGTTTTTTGCTAATTCTTAAAAAAAGTTCATCAAACTTTAATTAGATGTTTTGCTAAAATAGTTTGTCATATTTTATTTTCTGTTATTTTGATAGTTGTTAAAAAATAAAAAAAACTTAAATTTTTACGAAAAAAATGTTTATTGTATTTAATTTTAATTTATTTTCTAATTGTTTTTTGGCTAATGTTTTGCAAATTTTTGTGTAAATTAGTTTTTTATTTTCCATTTTTTTGCAAATTGTTAAAAATCGTAAAAAAAAAAAAATGTTTATTGTTTTTATTTTAATTCATTTTTCTAATTGTACATTTTTTTGCGTATTTAATTGAATTCTTTTTCCAATTGTTAAAAATGTATAAAAAAAGGTTTATCGCGTTTTATCATATTTTATTTAAATTTTTTTGCTAATTCTTAAAAAAAGTTCATCAAAATTATTTAGATTTTTTGCTAAAATAGTTCATTTTATTTTCTGTTATTTTGATTAAAAGTTAAAAGATTGTTAAAAGATTGTAAAAAAAATTATTTTATTTAAAATTTTTTACTAATTGTAAAGAAATGAAATAGTTTTTTGTATTTAATTTCCATGTTTTTTCTAGTTGTTTATTAAAAAAATAAATGTTTACTGTATTTTATTTTAATTATTTTGATAATTGTTAATTTTTTTGTTGAAATTATTTTAGATTTTTATTTGTCCTTTTTTGCTAAGTATTTTAAAAATCGTAAAAAATGTTCATTGGATTTTATAAATTTTTTTATATTTTTTGCGTATTTAATTTGTATTTTTTTGCTAATTGTTAAAATGTAAAAAAATATGTTTATCGTACTTTATTATATTTTATTTTTATTTCTAGTTTTTTGCTATTTGTTAAAAATAAATTGTTTATCATTTTTTTTATTTTCTGTATTTTTTTTGGTATTTGTTAAAACATTTTTTTTAATTGTTTATTGTATTTTATTTTCCATTTTTTGATCATTGTTAAAATGAGAACACCCTGATATTCACTATATTTTTCCATCCTACATAATGATATGTATATCCCTAATACGCATACGTAATAAAATATCCATATATTTTGGATTTAACAGAAAAACAAAACTCACTTTCCCAAAGCGAAGACAGTAGTGGCAATAGTGAAGTTATATTGTTTGTAGATGAAATCAACCAGTTCTGGGTCAAAAGTCCCCTCCCAAATGATTGGAGCAAGCCAAGGTGACAGAGAAACAACATCTGTCCGACTGTATAACACACACACACACGCACACAAACACAGCACTTATTAGTCCACATTAATAGGTGTGAATGGGCAAAAGTAGATCACTAATAAAAGCATAAAAACCCTACCCTTTTAGCACACTGGGCTGATTGTAATGAAACCTATAACAGAAATAAGCAGAAAAAAAACACATTTCATAGGTTATAATTATTCCATTTATAGCATACAACTACAGCTTTTTCCAACTGCTTCCACACATTTTCAAAACAATGTCTCCTTTTCTCAAAACTACACACACAATTCTCAAAGCTGCACACAAAATGCAAAAAGTCTCACATTTCCACATTTTCAAAATGTAACACTGCATTCAGAATGCCATAAACACATGTCAGAATGAAACATTTGCATCAAATGGCAAACACTTCTTCCAAAATAGTAAATGTTTAGAGATGGCATGTCAACACTGCTGTTCTAAATCTCTAAATATCTACATGTCTATGGGGTATATGCCGAAGCATGCTAATAGGACTTTTAACTTGCCGGGTTAAGCGTTTCCGGGGAAGTGTATGGCTATATACTGATGTTTATAGCTATACTACTGTAAACATAATTATTGAAGACTAATGTTTATAGCTATACTACTGTAAACATGTTTATTGAAGACTAATATTTATAGCTATATACTGTAAACATGTTTATTGAAAACTAATGTTTATAGCTATACTACTGTAAACATGTTTATTGAAGACTAATGTTTATAGCTATACTACTGTAAACATGTTTATTGAAGACTAATATTTATAGCTATATACTGTAAACATGTTTATTGAAAACTAATGTTTATAGCTATACTACTGTAAACATGTTTATTGAAGACTAATGTTTATAGCTATATACCGCAAACATGTTTATTGAAGACTAATGTTTATAGCTATATACCTCAAACATGTTTATTGAAGACTAATGTTTATAGCTATATACCGTAAACATGTTTATTGAAGACTAATGTTTATAGCTATATACCTCAAACATGTTTATTGAAGACTAATGTTTATAGCTATATACTGTAAACATGTTTATTGAAGACTAATGTTTATAGCTATATACTGCAAACATGTTTATTGAAGACTAATGTTTATAGCTATATACTGTAAACATGTTTATTGAAGACTAATGTTTATAGCTATATACTGTAAACATGTTTATTGAAGATTAATGTTTATAGCTTAATACCGTAAACATGTTTATTGAAGACTAATGTTTATAGCGATATACCGTAAACATGTTTATTGAAGACTAATGTTTATAGCTATATACCGCAAACATGTTTATTGAAGACTAATGTTTATAGCTATACTACTGTAAACATGTTTATTGAAGACTAATGTTTATAGCTATATACCGCAAACATGTTTATTGAAGACTAATGTTTATAGCTATATACCTCAAACATGTTTATTGAAGACTAATGTTTATAGCTATATACCGCAAACATGTTTATTGAAGACTAATGTTTATAGCTATACTACTGTAAACATGTTTATTGAAGACTAATGTTTATAGCTATATATACCGCAAACATGTTTATGGAAGACTAATGTTTATAGCTATATACCATAAACATGTTTATTGAAGACTAATGTTTATAGCTATATATCGTAAACATGTTTATTGAAGACTAATGTTTATAGCTATATACCGTAAACATGTTTATTGAAGACTAATGTTTATAGCTATATACCGTAAACATGTTTATTGAAGACTAATGTTTATAGCTATATACCGTAAACATGTTTATTGAAGACTAATGTTTATAGCTATATACCGCAAACATGTTTATTGAAGACTAATGTTTATAGCTATATACTGTAAACATGTTTATTGAAGACTAATGTTTATAGCTATATACCGCAAACATGTTTATTGAAGACTAACTAATGTTTATAGCTATATACTGCAAACATGTTTATTGAAGACTAATGTTTATAGCTATATACTGTAAACATGTTTATTGAAGACTAATGTTTATAGCTAAATACTGTAAACATGTTTATTGAAGACTAATGTTTATAGCTATACTACTGTAAACATGTTTATTGAAGACTAATGTTTATAGCTATATACTGCAAACATGTTTATTGAAAACTAATGTTTTAAGCTATACTACTGTAAACATGTTTATTGAAGACTAATGTTTATAGCTATATACCGCAAACATGTTTATTGAAGACTAATGTTTATAGCTATATACCTCAAACATGTTTATTGAAGACTAATGTTTATAGCTATATACCGTAAACATGTTTATTGAAGACTAATGTTTATAGCTATATACCTCAAACATGTTTATTGAAGACTAATGTTTATAGCTATATACTGTAAACATGTTTATTGAAGACTAATGTTTATAGCTATATACTGCAAACATGTTTATTGAAGACTAATGTTTATAGCTATATACTGTAAACATGTTTATTGAAGACTAATGTTTATAGCTATATACTGTAAACATGTTTATTGAAGATTAATGTTTATAGCTTAATACCGTAAACATGTTTATTGAAGACTAATGTTTATAGCGATATACCGTAAACATGTTTATTGAAGACTAATGTTTATAGCTATATACCGCAAACATGTTTATTGAAGACTAATGTTTATAGCTATACTACTGTAAACATGTTTATTGAAGACTAATGTTTATAGCTATATACCGCAAACATGTTTATTGAAGACTAATGTTTATAGCTATATACCTCAAACATGTTTATTGAAGACTAATGTTTATAGCTATATACCGCAAACATGTTTATTGAAGACTAATGTTTATAGCTATACTACTGTAAACATGTTTATTGAAGACTAATGTTTATAGCTATATATACCGCAAACATGTTTATGGAAGACTAATGTTTATAGCTATATACCATAAACATGTTTATTGAAGACTAATGTTTATAGCTATATATTGTAAACATGTTTATTGAAGACTAATGTTTATAGCTATATACCGTAAACATGTTTATTGAAGACTAATGTTTATAGCTATATACCGTAAACATGTTTATTGAAGACTAATGTTTATAGCTATATACCGTAAACATGTTTATTGAAGACTAATGTTTATAGCTATATACCTTAAACATGTTTATTGAAGACTAATGTTTATAGCTATATACTGTAAACATGTTTATAGAAGACTAATGTTTATAGCTATATACCGTAAACATGTTTATTGAAGACTAATGTTTATAGCTATATACCGTAAACATGTTTATTGAAGACTAATGTTTATAGCTATATACCGTAAACATGTTTATTGAAGACTAATGTTTATAGCTATATACCTTAAACATGTTTATTGAAGACTAATGTTTATAGCTATATACTGTAAACATGTTTATAGAAGACTAATGTTTATAGCTATATAACGTAAACATGTTTATTGAAGACTAATGTTTATAGCTATATACTGTAAACATGTTTATTGAAGACTAATGTTTATAGCAATATACTGTAAACATGTTTATTGAAGACTAATGTTTATAGCTATATACCGTAAACATGTTTATTGAAGACTAATGTTTATAGCTATTTACCGTAAACATGTTTATAGAAGACTAATGTTTATAGCTATATACTGTCAGCAGTGTGTGTGCACACCTGATGGCTGTGTTTAACCCATGGTTCATGTGTGTGTTCATTCGAAGGCCTTTGCTTTGAAATTGCAATGAAATTCCATCATGATAAATTTCTGTGTCAAAAGCATCTAAGTGTGTTTATGTGTGTGACTTGCATATCACTGTGTGTAATGTTTTGCAAAAAGTGTGAAGCTGACAATGTGCTTACAGTTGTGCAGATCTGGCCTTGTGTTTTGCTCCTTGAGTGTACGGTTTTGCTAATTGTGGGAAAAGTTTAATTTTAGTGTGTAAGCAATCATGACAAACTGTAAGAAACTAGTGTTTCCACATGTGAGGAGTGTGTGTGTGTGTGCGACCTTGTGAATAAGTGTAGCATTTTGACTGTTTGTGTTTGGAAAAGGGCGACCCAGTAGGTAGTGCTGTCGCCTTACAGCAAGAAGGTTGCTGGTTCGAGGCTCGGCTGGATCAGTTGGCATTTCTGTGTTGAGTTTGCATGTTCTCCTTGCGTTCCCGTGGGTTTTATTCAATTGAAAATTGAGCTCAAGGCTAAGAAATAGCTTCTGGTTTTAGAGATTTGAGGTTTAGTTTTGCATTTTGAGTGAGATGTTTCACAAATCATGCAACAAGAAAAGATTTTGTGTGTAAGCAGTTGGAAAAAACTGTAAGACCGGGATATAAAAAGACTTGTAAATCACTTGTAACTTCCACTGCTAATCTAATCTGACCCATAAAAACAACCAAATCATTTATATTTTTTAAATTCAATACCCAGATGATGATATAAACTATACACAGTGGAAATAATATCTGTTAATGAACAGTTTCTGTATTTAGTGATTCACAAGTGTTTATTTGCGGTTGTGAATTGCATTATGGGATGTTGATCTCTGCTCTGTCCACTTTTGATGTTGTAAACTCAACTGCTCTTCTTTTAATAACGTGACTTTTATTGTCATTTTAGGAGTTTGAGATAATATAATGATAAGAAATAATATCTAGAGAAATAAGTCTGTAAAATAACAGTAAATGTGCTACAGTTTATTGCAAGGTGTTTGTAGCATAATATACAACACCAACCCAGACAATATAGCACTGAAAACTATTACAAGTGATCATTAAAGTCACTTTTTCACAGGTTAAACATTGTTGGAGATCCCACAATGCAATTCAAAAGCAGAAATAAGTAAAAAAATAAAAGCATGAATCACAAAATAAACAAAATTGCTTATTTACAGGTCATTTTTACAGTGTATATTAGGATATTTCTGTATATTCAATCAATGAATAGTTTGCATATATACTGACCACGTGTAAAGATCTGTTTTTGTTTCACCTTTTATATACAGTATATACTCAAATGTCCTCATTCATTTATTTGCCTTCAGCTTAGTCCCTTTATTCATCAGATGGAATGAACACAGTGGAATGAACCGCCAATTATTCCAGAATATGTTTTACTCAGTGCATGCCCTTTTAACTGCAATCCAGTACTGGGAAACACCCATACACTCTCACATTGTGTTTGCATGTGTGTTTGGACTGTGGGGGAAACCGGCGCACCCGGAGGGAACCCACACCAACACGGAGAGAACATGCAACCTTTTGCTGTGAGACCACAGTGATAACCAGTGGGATATTCATATGTATATATCATAGAGACACAAGTGACAATACAACCACACATTTCCAAACTTGTGATCAGATGATAGTCTGAAACAGTCACTTTTTTCGTCTCATGACACATTTGAGTTGTGGTGTGTGCTGTTCACTGCTCGTTTCTATATTCTGCTTGTGTTGCAGCAATTATGAGCATGTGTGTTTTCAAACTGCTGATGTTTTCTCAGTTTTTTGGGGGTTTTCTATATGCATGCGTTTTCTTATCTTGCAATTCGCTCGAGTTCTCTTGGCCATTGTAGAAATGGGTTACTGCTGAAACAGCATACTGTAAAAGCACTCACCCTTTTAGCACACTAGGGTTGTAGAGAAACCTGTAACACAGGAATAGGCAGAAAAAGAAAAAATCACCCAGACATTTTAGACATTTCAGCATACATTCAATCCTCAGCATAAACTAAAGTCAAAGAAATGAAAACACCCATAAATCGTCATTAATCTCGACTAGTAATCTAATCAGACCCATAAAACAACTATATAGACCAAGAATGCTTTATTATTCAATGATTGAATACAGCTGAAGTCAAAATTATTTGCCCTCCTGTAATTTTTCGTCTTTAAATATTTCCCAAATGATGTTGAACAGATTCAGGAATTTTTCATAGTATTTCTTATAATATTTTTTCTTCTGGAGAAAGTCTTATTTGTTTTATTTCAGCTAGAATAAAAGCAGCTTAAAATTTTAAAAAACTCATTTTAAGGTCAATATTATTAGCCCATTTAAGCAATATTAGTTTTGGATTGTCTCCAGAACAAATCACTGTTATACAATGACTTGCCTAATTACCCTAACTTTACCCTAGTTAAGCCTTTAAATGTAGCTTTAAGCTGAATACTAGTATCTCGAAGAATATCTAGTCAAATATTATGTGCTGTCCTCATGGCAAAGATAAAATAATCAGTGATCAGAAATGAGTTATTAACAATTAGGATTAGAAATGTGCTGAAAACATCTTTCCGTTAAGCAGAAACTGGGGAAAAATATACAGGAGGGCTTATAATGCTGAATTCAACTCTACATGCATACATTAGATCCTATGCATGAACTAAAGTGAAGGAATTGAAAAAACCTATAGATCATCATTAGACCATATAGACCAGGGGCGTTGCTAGACATAAAGCTCTACTGGGGCACGCACGCCCCCTAACCCCCCCCCCCCCCCCGCCCCCCAAAAATAAAAAAATAATAAAATAATAATATATTATTATATATATTAAATATTTATTATAAATAAATAAATAAATAAATAAATAAATAAATAAATAAATAAATAAAAGTATTATTGTTATTATACAATTATTATTCTAAATAAATAATCCTAAATGTAACTGAAAAATAATCATTTAAAAATCTTTTGCATAAACATTAATTTCATTTGAATGAAATTAAATAGA
Organism: Danio aesculapii; assembly: GCF_903798145.1. NCBI lineage: Eukaryota > Metazoa > Chordata > Actinopteri > Cypriniformes > Danionidae > Danio > Danio aesculapii. The sequence goes on from NC_079436.1 coordinate 56,644,467, forward strand.
CAATTCGATTGAATACAAAAAATGTTTTATAGAATTATCTGTTGTTTTAGACTTGACACATGGCAAAGAATTAGCTTTATTAAGTTTTATCTCCCTGACTCGTCACTTGCTTCATACAAAAAAATATATGAGAAAGCATGTATAATAAAGATCACCATCATTTTATTTAAACTTTAGTTTTGTCGACTGTGTGCCGACACCTCTGCATAAAAGACTGTTAATGCCGGTTTTGCAACACATGAGCGGCGTGTGAGCAGCGGGTGTTTTTTTCCAGCATGCGTGTTAACAACTAGGACTCGCTCCGGGAGAAGAGCAGCGCGTCTAGCAGAAAGGGTGTCTGAAGGGCGCAGGTTTGGTTTTTTCCGCGCACATGCAGAGATGCGTCAGTTTGCTTTTTGATTAAGCTACATTGCTTTCACCAGCGTTGATTCAGTTGAATATAAAGAGTAACGTCTTTATTTCGGAATTACCACTCTTAATAAATACACTTGCATATGAAGTAATTGATATCTCAAAGCATTTACTGGGGCACTGGCTATGTTTACTGGGGCACTGGCTATGTAAATTAGGTCTAGCGACGCCCCTGATATACACCATTTCAATATTGCAATATAATATTTCCATGAACAGTTCCTGCTTGTCATCAAACTATTTTAGAACTGTAACAAGATGTCATTCAGTCATAACTAATGTTAACACAGCTGTCATTAAAAAAGTTATTAATATGTAGAGCTTTCTGGAGTCTTAGAAACTATGGAAATTACAACTCTAAAACAGGAAATACATTCGGACCATTGCTATTGTTTACATCACTCAGAATGGTCTCTAAACCAAGAATGTTTTATTATTCAATGATTGAATGATACTAATGCCATGTTTAATAAGGTTCGAGGAGTGATCTTTCTTCCAACAACTTTTAATCTAGAAAAGTGTGAAACAGTGACTTTTCTGAACATCTGTAATAGTTTGCAGTGCTATATTGTCTGTGTTCACTTAGCAGTATGACACATGAATGTGCTCCATGCAGGTTTTTGCATCTCGTTTATATACACTATGAACAGCAGCTACGCTAATTATTCTCTTTATTCTCTATTTCCACCTGGGGATACTCTTCCCGAGGCCCTCAGACTATGCAGCACCACTGACCAACGACGAGATGATCCCAAGGTTTTCATAATCCTGGACCAGGCCGTATCCTGAGCAGCTACTGTGGTGGTCATAGAGGAGTGGAGAGCAGGAGACTGATTCCTGTGACGCTCCGGGGACAGACAAGTCTCGCTGACATCCAGCTTCTCCAGCGCCTAGACTGCAGCTCTGCACAAGACGTTTGGCCAGTGGAGAAATGGTCATGCCCAACTGAGTCTGGTTTCTCTCTAGGTTTTTTAATTATTTACTTTCACCAATTGGTGAAGTTTTTTCCTCGCCGCTGTCGCCACTGGCTAGCATGGTTTGGGATCGGTAGAGCTGCGCATCGATGCATTTGCTCTTCAGTGTTTGGACTCTCAGTAGTGATTATTAAACCACACTGAACTGAGCTAAACTGAACTGAACTTGAACTCTGAAAACTGAACTACACTGTTCCTATTTACAATGACCTTTTATATGAAGCTGCTTTGACACAATCTACATTGTAAAAGCGCTATACAAATATGAATTGAATTGGTGTTGTATGTTACGCTACAAACACCTTGTAATAAACTGCAGCACATTTTCTGTTATTTCACAGACTTCTCTCTCTAGATATTATTTCTTATACATTAAATTATTTCAAACTACTAAAATGTCAATAAATTCACTTTATTAAACTGTAGAGTTGAATTTACAACATCAGAAGTGCAAAGAGCAGAGATAAACATCTCATAATGCAATTCACAACAGCAAATAAACAAAACACAGAAACTGTTCATAAACATATTGTTGACAGTGAATACACTCTCAGAAAAAAAGGTACACGGTGATACAAATAATGTTCCCTAAGGAAGAGTTTTGTACCTTAGTAAAAGTTTCTGTACCTTATATAGTACAGAAAAGACCTCTTATGATACTGTTCTGTACCTTTAACACAACTGAAATGAAGATACACAATTGCTCTCATAAAAAGGTACATCAGTATTGGACAACTCTTTCTGTATGACAGTATCTCTGAGAATAAATATGACTGGAAAGACAAAGTGATTTATGAATCATTTCTATAGTAAAACATGAATCTTCATTTAAAAGCTTGTTAAAGAAACTCATAAACATTCATTATTAAGTTCTATAATACAAAACAACTGCTAAAACTAAACTATACAGTAGGTATTGTAAACCAAACACATTTTATTATTGATATCTGCACCTTTTGGCGTTTGATTTCCACTATGAGCTCGAGCTGACCAAAGTCCTGCATATGCAAAGTGTTCATGCAGACATTTACTATTGTAAAACTAATCAGACATTGTGCATATCTCCTTACAAAACTCTTGCAGAATTCTACTTCTGTTTTATAATGAAATAAATAAAATGAACTTTTCAGTGATTAAAGGTGTTGTGTGGAAACTGGAGAAACAAATGTTTTCTATTGTAGATGAGGGAACGTGTTTCTGTATAAAGTGTTGTGAAATGTTTAGCAACAAATAGATCTTTTGATTTATGCTAAAGTATTTTTATGCTAAACCTTTTTAAAACATTGTTTAATAAATATATTTGATGATTTATATTTACTGAAATTAATAAATTGACTCATTTTGGATTTACAGGAGCAAAATGCCTTTAAATAGTTCTTGAAGGAACACATTTGACACTGTTAAGATATAAAAGTGTCTGGTCACTGTAGTGGTCCCAGATTTGTATCTTTGATGAATATTATATCTTTACACACCTGAAACTTGCCTACAGCACTTATTCACTGCTGCTCTTATAGTTGTGTCAATTGCTTCCTTGTCCTCATTTGTAAGTCGCTTTGGATAAAAGCATCTGCTAAATGACTAAATGTAAATGTAAATGTAATCATCTGCAGGTTTTAAAAAACAAAGGTCTATTTCTGTTTCCCATGGTACAAATCATGTCATTAAAGAACAAACTGCAATGTTTCAAATCTGTTTCTTTGTCTTAAGGTTCAATTCTGTTTCATAAAAAGGTACTGCCCCTGTGAAAAGGGTTTGTACCTTCTTTGGTACAACATTGTACCATTTTTTCTGAGAGTGTATGAAATAAGAAAACATATAGCAAATATATAGCACATATTCCTTTTGATTGAGGGTCTATACACTTTTACGCCAAGCATGATCAGAGATGACATAAAACAATATATCACAGACCCCATTGATGATCGTGAACTTCTCCACTGGCTTTCTGTGTTTTTAGGGATCGCCACTGGCCTGAAAATATAAATAACCAAACTTGTACTCAATTGAATGAATGTTTATATAGGATGTGTGTTTGGTTGTGTATATACAGTAAGCATTTGCATAAACACAGAATGTGCATCTCAAAGAATCATTGAAATATTACAGACAAGTTCTTTATGTTTTGCAATTAAATAAAAAAGTGCAAGGGCAACACGGTGCTTCAGTGGTTAGCACTGTGGCCTCACAGCAAGAAGGTTGCTGGTTCGAGCCCCGGCTGGGTCAGTTAACATTTCTGTGTGGAGTTTGCATGTTCTCCCCGTGTTGGTGTGGGTTTCCTCCGAGTGCTCCGGTTTCCCCCACAGTCCAAACACATGCGCTATAGAGAAACTGATGAACTAAATTAGCGTTAATGTATGAGTGTGTGTGAGAATGAGTGTGTATGGGATGCAGCTGGAGAGACGAGAGAGTTTTAATTTTAATGCCATTTCAGCTTCTTTGGCTGTGTCATGGCAAAAAATAAAAATAGATCAGTTTTACCACGTTTTATAAATACCAATTTTCTATAATTATAAAAATATTCGAACGATTAATAAATAATATACAAGGTAAAATACATAAATAATAATGATAATATATAAGATTAAAATCTAAAACAGTTTTTTAAGGTTTCCTTTTGATAAAAATTGTACAATTTTAGACGGATTCACATTTAAAAATATTTCATTTAAAGTCTCTCCAGATAAAAATTGTTGTCTGATAACATTAAAAATGTGGCACTCCACCAGAATATGTTGAACAGTTTGGTTTCTATTGCAATATTGACATTTTGGTGGTTCTTCTCCAATCAGTAAATGTTCATGTGTGAGTCTCGTGTGTCCAATGCGGCATCTTGTATAAACAATCTCATCATGTCTTGACTTTTCTTCCTATTTCTGACTGAATTTCAAAAAGTTTATTATTTGGGCACTGATCCCATTCGGTTTGCCATTTGTTGAGAATATAGCCTTTTATTAGTGGCTTTAGATCCAAAGGTGGGATTTTACACTCCGTCAGCTTTACTGCTAGGGCTGTTTTGGTGGCTTTGTCGGCTTGTTCATTTCCAAGTAGTCCGGTATGTCCTGAGATCCAGCAGAAGACTATATTATAAAACTTTCTCTGTAGTTCGTTCACTTTGATAAAAATGTCGATAATAATGGGATGCTCCAGTTTAAAAGAATGTCTGTAGACAAGATTTTGAGTCAGAAATTGTGTCCTTCAGCATTTTCAATGTGTTCCAGAGCTAAAAAGAGAGCCTTTGCTTCCGCTGTAAAAATTGAGCTTTGATCTGGAAGTGTGATTGACTCATTACTATTGCTGCAGATACATGACTGTCCTTTTTTGATCCATCTGTGTATATTGGTTTATGAGTAGGATTGAAATGTCTTATGTCAGCAACTGCTTGTTAATATGTATGTGGAAAAGTATCAGGCTTTTTATGTTGGCTCAGATCCAGATTTACATGCAACTTATTTAATCTCTATGGTGGGACCGGGCGAATGAGAGTGGTGGATGGATCAAGATTTAAATTTAGGTTGTTTCGATCCTTACACCGAATGGCTGAATATAGCTGGGTCTTGCCTCATACAAATCCAGATATTGAGGTTGAAAGATTGGTTTAAAAGTCTTTATTTTCACTGCATACTGGAGAAACAATTCTAAGCGTCTAATATGAAGAGGTGGTTCATTAGCTTCAGTGGATAGGCTTTGAGCAGGTGAAGTTCTAAAAGCTCCAAGGGCTAGTCTAAGCCCTTGGTGGTGTACAGGATCCAGCATTTGTAAATAAGATTTTCTAGCAGAGCTGTAAACTATACTCCCATAGTCCAGTCGTGAGCCCACCAAAAGTCTATACAGTCTCATTAAAATAGTAGAATCTGCTCGCCATTTTGTTTTTGCAAGCACTTTAATTAGATCCAAGTTCTTCAAGCATTTGTTTTAAGAGCTTTTATATGTGGAATGAAGGTCATTTTACTATCGAAATGGAGTCCAAGGAATTTCGTTTCTTTAACAATCTTGATGGGCTCTTCATCCAAAAAGAGTTCTGGATCATGGTGTAGAGATCGTAAAAGACAGAAATGTACACAGACAGTTTTGGTTTTAGAAAATTTGAAACCATTTTCTGTAGACCAATTACTCACTTTGTTGATGCATAACTGTAGCTGTCTTTCAATTCTATTCATGTTTTTCCCTCGGTAGCGTATACAAATGTCATCCACATAAAGACTGCACATCATGTTTCTACCAATGACATCTGTGACGCTATTCATTTTGATCATGAAAAGAGTCACTGAAAGGATCCTGCCTTGAGGAACTCCTCGCTGTTGTACTTGAGGGTCTGACATAGTAGTTCCTACTTGAACTCGGAAAGATCTATTTGACAAAAACTTTGAAATGAAGATGGGTACATTTCCCCTGAATCCCATTTTATGCAAATCTTTAAGAATGCCGTATTTCCAGGTCGTGTCATATGCTTTTTCTAGGTCAAAGAATACAGCTACAACATGCTCCTTTTTGATGAATCCATTTCAGATGTAAGACTCCAGATTGATGAGATGATCTACTGTACTCCTTCCTCTTCTGAAATCATATTGGAAATCACTTATCTGATGATCAGACTCAAGCTTCCAGACAAGTCGGATATTTACCATCCTCTCCAGTGGTGTAGTCCTTGCTATACGCACGTATACTCCGTATGTTTACTTTTTTCCACAAGCTGTTTGGGTATTACCACTTCTGAGGATCAATAATTGCATATACCCTCGCTATACTCACTTATTTTTTTGATTAAACTTCCCTCATTTTAGTGTATTATTTTAAATTCTTACTTAAAAATGTCAATTTTTTTGTTTACACCAAAATGATCTGTTCCTGATCCGTCCTAACATGAAAATGCTAAAATCGCCCCTGTAAAACAGTGTTTCACATTTGTCTTAATCATGCCTACCGCTACAGGGAACAACACTATATATAACACTAAAAGCAATGAGGCAAAGGCTACACATAAAACACGTAACGATATGCTATTTATAAGGGGAACTACTAGTATATAATAGCAACAACAGAAGACAGACTCCTAATAGTTTGGTTTAAAACAAGCATGCAGGAATGTGACAATCAAAAATAATGGCTGATTGACATTTAAAGGAACCTATTCAATGTAAAGTAATAAGCCAGTAAAGAAAGTAAGTTAAAAAGCTGTCTTTCCATGCACAGGCCCTATTGAGTTAACTTAAATAAAAGTGATTTAAATTGTTGAAACTATCTTGATTGACTCTTTTTTTCAGTATTAAAATGATTATATAAGCTACATGATGTATACATACAGCCAATCTCTGAGTCTGCTGGGGGGGGGGGGGGGGGGGGGCACTATTAGCTAAACATAAATCATTAAATAGGATTAGACTATTAGCATCTCCCTTTAAAATAAACAAATTTGTTTTATTTTTTTATTTTTAAATGGGTAGTTTTCCCCAAAAAATGAAAATTGTCATCATTTACTCGACCTTTACTTGTTCCAGAAGATATTTTGAAGAAAGCTGGAATCCTGTAACCATTGACTTACATTGACAACATTGACATAGTATTTGTTTTTCCTTTCGTTGTGGAAGTTAATAGTTACAGGTAACTGATGTAAAAAAAAAAAAAATATATATATATATATATATATATATATATATCATATATATATATATATATATATATATATATATATATATAGATATATATGAATCAAAGAAACATTGACTTTCGTCAGTTCTTTGCCTACTTTCAATTAAAATTTGGGTCGGGTGTAATAGTACACCACCTTTTATTAGGACTACACCACTGATCCTCTCCATAGTTTTACATACACAGCTTGTCAAAGCTATAGGTCTGTAATTCAATTCACCATTATTTGTATAGCGCTTATACAATGTAGATTGTGTCAAAGCAGCTTCACATAAAGGGTCACAGTAAATAGGAACAGTGTAGTTCAGTTTGTAGTGTTTAAGTTCAGTTCAGTTTAGCTCAGTTCAGTGTGGTTTAATAATCACTACTGAAAGTCCAAACACTGAAGAGCAAATCCAACGATGCGCAGCTCTACAGATCCCGAACCATGCAAGCCAGTGGCGACAGCGGAGAGGGAAAAAAAACTTCACTAATGGCGGAAGTGAATAAAAAAAACCTTGAGAGAAACCAGGCTCAGTTGGGCACGACCATTTTAATTTCTCCGCTGGCCAAACGTCTTGTGCAGAGCTGCAGTCTCAGCAGCGGAGGCTGGAAGCTGGCCTCAGCGAAGACTCGTCTGTCCCTGGAGCGTCACAGGAATCAGTCTCATGTTCTCCACTCCTCCATGACCACCACAGTAGCTGCTCAGGATACGGCCTGGTCCAGGATATGGAAACCTTGGGATCATCTCGTCGTTGGTCTTGGATTGAGTCAGTGACTCTGCATAGTCTGAGGGCCTCGGGAAGAGTATCCCCAGGTGTAATTGTTGGGATCTTTATGTTCCTTCCCAGGTTTTGGTACAGGAATAATGGTGGCTTCCTGCCATGATGGTGGGATTTTTCCTGATTTCCAAATTTCATTGAAATTTTCCAGGAGGAGGGAAAGACTCAATTGGGGAAGATGTTTTAGAAACTGATAATGTGCTTTATCTGGTCCGACTGCTGTGTCATGGCAACACTTTAGAGAGTTTAAAAGTTCCTCCATAGAAAAAGGTTGATTGTAGATCTCTGTATTTTGAGATATGAAATTTAATTTAATTGTTTCTTGGTGATCTCTGATTGTTTGAAAATTTGGCTGACAATTTTCTGTGGAGCTAAGGTTTCTGCAAGTATATTGGCAATGTCATATTTATTAGTCAGCAGAGTGCCGTGATTATCAATGTGTTTTACTTGTGGTCCGCCTCTTCCTTTCATTTTCCGAATCGCATCCCATATTTTCTTTGATGGTGTATTTATTGTCAAGCTCGACACAAATTTATTCCAGCTCTGTCTCTTTGCTTCTCTTATATATCTCCATGCATGTGCTCTGCAAATTTTAATCTTGATAAGGTTTTCAGATGTAGGATGTTTCTGAAAAGATCTTACTGCTTTTTTCCGTGCTTTAATAAGTTATTTTGGTCATCAAGCCAAGGATTCCGTCTCTTGCTCTGTTTTGTTGATGTTTTTGGTACCGATTCATCTGCTATTTCATTCATTTTTTTCTGTGAACCATTTGATTGGATTTTTTTTATTATCCTGTTGCTTGCCATCAAGTCTCTCATAGCAAAGGGTTTGAAATGAGTACCAATTAGCTTTTTCAAGTTTCCATTTTTGAGGTCTCTGTTGTGTATCTGCTGCTGTGTTGGCTCATTCTGAGAACGTAGTCCCGTGGACGTTTCTGGAGACCGCGAAATACGTCCCGGGAGGTACGTATTTTTGCAGTTTTTGTTTTCGCGAATCCGCGAGAGGCCGCTGTGCGTGCTTTTTCCCGTGCCGTTCTCGTGTAAACCCGCTAGAGGCCGCTGTCGAACGACCTTCCGCCTGTCTGCCTGGATGACAGAATGATTGACCGTGCGACCGGCCAATCGGCGGGCTGACCCACCCTCCGCCGTCCCTAAACCCAACCAACGACGATTCACAAAAGCCGTCCAGAAAAAGAAAAGCCCTCGTCTGATTTTTACCACGTTTTCGGATTTTGACCACATTCTCACCCTGTGATGAACTTGTTCGCTTCATTTTTTTGGATTTTGTTTTTGTTTTCTTACCTGATTTCTGGAACCGCTCTTCCCCGGACTCAAACCCGGTCGTGGTCAGCCCCTCTCTGCGCCTCGAGTCTGCCAAAGTACACGAAGAGCTAACCGGACAAACTGGTTGCAGCGGGAAAGCCCTCCACACGGAGGCGAGCGGCTGGCCGGCAAGCGCCCAAAGGAACGGCGTCACACCGCCCCGCAGCGTTCACTTAAAAAAATGAAATGCAGCCGTACGTACCCCCAGCTACGTATTTTGCAGTCTCCAGAAATGTCCACGGGACTACGTTTTCAGAATGAGCCTGGGTTGTTATAATCAGAGGAAAGTGATCACTTCCACAAAGATCATCGGAGACATACCATGAGAAATCAGTAGTTAAAGTTGCATCACATGTTGTTAAGTCAATGGCAGAGAAGGATCCATGTCCTGGGTGTAAGTATGTGTATGAACCATCATTTAGAAGACAGGTCATTTTCATTAATTAGTTTTTCCATCTTCTTTCCCTTTGCATCAAGTTGTTTTCCTCCCCACAGAGGATTAAGAGCATTAAAATCTCCCATAAGAATAAATGGAGGGGGGATTTGTTCCACCAGATTTTCCAAATCTTGCTGTGATACAGTAGCTTCTGGGGGAATATAAACAGAACACATTGTAATAGTCTTTTGGAAAGTTACACGGACTGCCACTACTTGTAGGTTTGTATTTATTTCCACATTACTATGAATAACATCATGTCGTAGTAATATTGATGTTCCACCACAAGGACGTTGAAGATTTGGGCCATATGCATTCAAGCATGTAAAATGTTTCAGAGATATATTGGTCTCTGGAGTAAGATGGGTCTTTTGGAGACAGAAAGCCAGGGGATTATAAATTCAAGCAAGACGTTGTAATTCAGAAAAATTGGCTCTCATGCCACGGAAATTCCACTGTCAAGATGGTAAAACATGCGAGTGCCCTTTGGTTCTAGTTTTAGGAGTTTAGTTTAGTGCTCAGACTCCGAGGTTTTTTGTCATCTGACATTTCAATGTCTTTTGAGCTGCTGGTCTTCATCTCTTTATGCTCTTGGCTTGTTTTTTCTTTTTGAGTATTTGGTAATTTTTACTTTTGGATGAGTTTCGTCCTGCATATGAATTTTCTTTGTGGTTTACTTGAGTTTGATGGAGCACAGTCTGACTTTGATGATCTAAAGACTTTGTATTTACTGGAGTTTGAGATTTTATTTCTTCAAATTTTTCATTTATCCATGTCAAATCTGTCTGAACCTCGGTTTCATCACAGCTGCAAAAGTCTTTTCCAATTTAAAAGGGCACCTATGGTAAAAAATCTACTTTTCAAGCTATTTGGACGGACATATGTGCATGTATGGTGTATAGACCGTCAAATTGGGGTGATATAAGCACACCCAGTGCTTTTTTTTCAATTTAACAACATAAAAAACGGTGGACCAATTGGAGCGGTTTTCAGATCGACCGCAACTTTACGTAGGAAAGCGGTCCCCCCACCCACCAATATTGATTGACAGGCGCATCATCGTATCCTCAGTTTGTTGATTCACGTCCGCCATTTTCAGCGTGAGTCGAAGCGATACCACTAAAGGAACACGCTAGCTCTATTTTTAGATGCAAGGCTCATTGGGCTCAACACAAGATCAATATTCTCCACATTATCGCTCTAATCGGAATTATTGGTTGTATCTTTAGGTAGGTTTGCAAACATGTGTACTTCTCATTGAGTCTACCTTATACTTCAGCCGTTTGCATTTCTCGCGATCCCAGAAGCTCCCTGTGATCTTAACTAGGTGCTGCTGTACCTGATGCAGCGCCATGCGTTTTAGAATTCTAAACATAGGTTTCTATCAGGGTACACACAACAGCGCGACGATTTGGGACACTTCATGTTTCTGCCGCGCCACAGAGAGTGTCTGGTGTGCCGTGTCGCGGCTTCGAGCGACGAATCCCGTGCCTCAGTCAAAGTTAATTCAGTGTGCGTGGTTATTAGTCTCGGTGTACAAGCTCGGCACTTGAAACTAGCACACAGCTGGCTGTAAAACTGTACAAAGACACATATGATTTTGTACTCTCTGCTTGGTCTGTGTCAGAGTTGTACATGTACAACTGATTGCTGAACCTCTCACTCCTGCTCCTTCTCCGTCTGCCTGTCTGATTCTGTTGCAAACGCAGAGCGGGTGAGGTCACGGCCCCGCCCCCTTGTTACGTTGGGCGGGAAGCCGAAACTAATCTACATGTGAAGCAACACACCCCTAAATCAGCGAACTGTGGACACGCCCCCAACATGACACTTTTTAACACATTATAATAAACAAATCTGAATTGTGTTTTAAACTGAACCTAAACTGGCACACTCAGAAGAACCAGAATATTAATATTACATCATAAAAAAGAGGTCAACTATGTGCCCTTTAAAGAATGGGGAATTCTCTACAAGTTTCTTTAATCCAGGTAGGGCAGTCTTTGGATGAGCTTGGATGTTCTCCTGCACAGTTGCTGCACTTTGGTGTTTTTTTACACTGCTCACCATGTTTTTCCTCTCCACAGTTTATACAAGTAGATCTGTTTTTGCAAGCAGTCAATCCATGTCCAAACTTTTGGCACATGAAACACATGAAGTGGATTAGGTGTACAAATGTCTACATTGACACTCAAATATCCAATTCAAATCTTTTCTGGAGGTAGAGGTCTACTGAACGTTAAGATGTAAGTTCCTGTTTTTATGACACGATCTTCTCTCCTGATTGTGATTCTTTTAACATGTATTACATCTTGAGGCATTAACTCTGCAGTAATATCCATCTCTTCCATGTCTTCTAGCTCTCTGGTACGGATTACTCCTTTGCTAAGATTTAAAGTTGGATGGTGAAAAGTTTTCATAGCAACACCAGCAAGCACATTTGCACGTAGCAGGTTTTCTGCCTGGATCTTTTTGGAGCATTCAACAAGAATTTGTCCAGATCTTAGTTTTTTAACGTCTTTGACTGTTCCTGCAATGCCAGAGATGCCTTTTTGATTTGCAAAAGGAGACAGTTTAGAGAGTGGCATTTCAGATTGTAGAGATTATAGAAGTATAAATCTCTGCCAGTTACACTTTTGGGAGTAGACTGATGCCATTTCCAAAGTTACAATCCAAGTCCTGATCCGATAATTTTCTTTTTGGGTTTTGTTTATTTGCCATTTTAGTCTGATTTCAGATTCATCACTCTTACTCCTCACCCACCTCGGAGCCCAATAAGGGGATGCACAGAGGATCTCCACCGGGTATACATCAAGGATATAAGAATGATATACTCAAGCAGGCATATATAAAAATATGCATTACTCAATCGACGCTCAGCCAAAGCCTTCTGGAAGTTTGCTAGATGTTCAAAACTGTTCAATAATCCAGGGCATTTCTTGACTAGCCGATTGATTGGACCGACCCTTCCAACCTCCCATCGAAGTGAAAGAGGAGTAAGTAAAATCCAAAGTACTGTGTTGGATCTGCAATAGTCACAACCGTTACATTCCTCAAATACCAGGATCTCTTTTTCCACTGACACGGGTCACAACTCACGGCTGAAACAAGTTGCCCCATTTGTCGCCTCTTACGATCAGCAAGGGGGTGCTGGGGACCTATTCTACCCCGGGTCCCCACAGGGGGGTTGCAGCTGGAAGGGCATCCGCTGTGTAAAATATATGCTGGAATAGTTGCCGGTTCATTCCACTGTGGAAACCCTTGATAAATAAGGGAATAAGCCGAAGGAAAATGAATGAAGACATTTTTGAGACAACTATATGCTGGAATAGTTGCCGGTTCATTCCACTGTGGAAACCCCTGATAAATAAGGGACTAAGCCGAAGGAAAATGAATGAAGTCATTTTTGAGTATAACTAATCTAACTAAAACTAATCTAATCTAATCTATAACTAGGACTAATCGCCTCCATGCTTCACACCACTGAAGTCGTTCATGCAAAATGAGCCACAAACAAGTATTGAACGCATGAATTAACTTATTTAGGAGATCTTGAACATTTTTGTTTAGTAAATCTTTAAGAAAAAAATATTTTTTTTATGTTCCTAAGATTGTAACCATCAAAAAAAAATAAATAAGAATAAATAAATAAATAAACATATAAATATATATATGTATATCTATAAGAAAGAACATAAGAAAGAATAAATATTATAATCAATAATATAAGAACATTCATTTGCCTTCGGCTTAGTCCCTTTATTCATCAGGGGTCACCACAGTGGAATGAATCACCAACTATTTCAGCATATGTTTTACACAGCAGCCTTCCAACTGCCAGTTTAGTTCTTCAATTCCCCTATAGCGCATGTGTTTGGACTGTGGGGGAAATCGGAGCACCCGGAAAAACCCACGCCAACACGGGGAGAACATGCAAACTCCACACAGAAATGCTAACTGACTCAGCCGGGGCTTGAACCAGTGATCTTCTTGCTGTGAGGCGATTGTGCTACCCACTGCGCCACCATGCTGCTCCGTGTCACAGAATATAGAACATAATTAATAAAGAACATAATTTTATTTATTTTATTTTCAAATTTAAATGACAAAATCTACAGTCCTTGTCCATCGTGTAATTTTTGAGATGCATTTAAACATTGTTGAAGACTTCTGTGAACTTTTGCTTGCAGTTTAAAACAGTGGAAATAAAAGCAATATTCAGCGATGCAAACGTGGACACACAAACTAATGGAGACAGATTAGACCTGTATATCTGCACCATGTTTTAGTGTGTGTGAAGCTGTAGTCAACTCACCAGCTCTCCTTGGTGCTGAAGTAAATGAGCCTGTGAAGAAAGACACAGAACTTCATGAGAACTTCAGAGAAAATATTTATATATACAGTTGAAGTCAGAATTATTCACCCCTGTTTATTTTTCCCCAATTTCTGTTTTACAGAGAGCAGATTTCTTCAACACATTTCTAATCATAATAGTTTTAATAACTCATGTAAAACTCGAGGATTAAAATATTCATCGTGCTCAACAATTTTCCATGCTGTCTTTAAGAGATGCATCAATTTAGATTTA
>NC_079436.1:56663604-56713604 GCF_903798145.1 Danio aesculapii
AGCAAACACACAATATCACGGGTGAGGGGCAAAATACCATGAATAACAAAATGCAATAAAGTGAGTTTTATTTACAAGAGATAGTGATATATATATGACCAATTACACACTCGTAGCAGTGCGATGTGGCTGAAGACCCCCTCAAAAATCCCATTGACATAACATGGGGACAAACTTTAGCACATCATAGCGCCAAGACTGAATTTCCCAGAAATATGGGATTTGCAACATCTGTAGGGGGTTGCAGCCTAAGAACTTACCCCGCAAGGAGGTATAAGTTGTACCCCTGGGGCTCTAGGACGTCCCAAAGTGGTCCCATTGACTTACATTAGCCCATTGACTCCCATTCATTTTTCTAGAGCATGGTAAAAACGAACCCAAGAAATCGTCATAACCCAAGAAAAAGTCAACTAATCCTTTTAAAATCAGCAGGTTTATTCACTTATTTTAAGTCAAGTCAACTAATCCTTTAAAAATCAACAGGTTTATTCACTTATTTTAAGTCAAGTCAACTAATGCTTTTAAAATCAACAGGTTTATTCACTTATTTTAAGTCAAGTCAACTAATCGTTTTAAAATCAACAGGTTTATTCACCTATTTTAAGTCAAGTCAACTAATCGTTTTAAAATCAACAGGTTTATTCACCTATTTTAAGTCAAGTCAACTAATGCTTTTAAAATCAACAGGTTTAAATCACTTATTTTAAGTCAAGTCAACTAATCCTTTTAAAATCAACAGGTTTAATCACTTATTTTAAGTCAAGTCAACTAATCGTTTTAAAATCAACAGGTTTAATCACTTATTTTAAGTCAACTAATCGTTTTAAAATCAACAGGTTTAATCACTTATTTTAAGTCAAGTCAACTAATCGTTTTAAAATCAACAGGTTTATTCACCTATTTTAAGTCAAGTCAACTAATGCTTTTAAAATCAACAGGTTTATTCACCTATTTTAAGTCAAGTCAACTAATCGTTTTAAAATCAACAGGTTTATTCACTTATTTTAAGTCAAGTCAACTAATCGTTTTAAAATCAACAGGTTTAATCACTTATTTTAAGTCAAGTCAACTAATCGTTTTAAAATCAACAGGTTTACTCACCTATTTTAAGTCAAGTCAACTAATGCTTTTAAAATCAACAGGTTTAATCACTTATTTTAAGTCAAGTCAACTAATCGTTTTAAAATCAACAGGTTTATTCACTTATTTTAAGTCAAGTCAACTAATGCTTTTAAAATCAACAGGTTTATTCACTTATTTTAAGTCAAGTCAACTAATCGTTTTAAAATCAACAGGTTTACTCACCTATTTTAAGTCAAGTCAACTAATGCTTTTAAAATCAACAGGTTTATTCACCTATTTTAAGTCAAGTCAACTAATGCTTTTAAAATCAACAGGTTTATTCACCTATTTTAAGTCAAGTCAACTAATCGTTTTAAAATCAACAGGTTTATTCACTTATTTTAAGTCAAGTCAACTAATCGTTTTAAAATCAACAGGTTTAATCACTTATTTTAAGTCAAGTCAACTAATCGTTTTAAAATCAACAGGTTTACTCACCTATTTTAAGTCAAGTCAACTAATGCTTTTAAAATCAACAGGTTTAATCACTTATTTTAAGTCAAGTCAACTAATCGTTTTAAAATCAACAGGTTTATTCACTTATTTTAAGTCAAGTCAACTAATGCTTTTAAAATCAACAGGTTTATTCACTTATTTTAAGTCAAGTCAACTAATCGTTTTAAAATCAACAGGTTTACTCACCTATTTTAAGTCAAGTCAACTAATGCTTTTAAAATCAACAGGTTTATTCACCTATTTTAAGTAAAGTAATCGTTTTAAAATAAACTGGTTTATTCACTTATTTTAAGTCAACTAATCGTTTTAAAATCAACAGGTTTAATCACTTATTTTAAGTCAACTAATCGTTTTAAAATCAACAGGTTTAACCACTTATTTTAAGTCAACTAATCGTTTTAAAATCAACAGGTTTATTCACTTATTTTAAGTCAACTAATCGTTTTAAAATCAACAGGTTTAACCACTTATTTTAAGTCAAGTCAACTAATCGTTTTAAAATCAACAGGTTTATTCACTTATTTAAAGTCAAGTCAACTAATCGTTTTAAAATCAACAGGTTTAATCACTTATTTTAAGTCAAGTCAACTAATCGTTTTAAAATCAACAGGTTTATTCACCTATTTTAAGTCAAGTCAACTAATGCTTTTAAAATCAACAGGTTTAAATCACTTATTTTAAGTCAAGTCAACTAATCCTTTTAAAATCAACAGGTTTACTCACTTATTTTAAGTCAACTAATCGTTTTAAAATCAACAGGTTTATTCACTTATTTTAAGTCAAGTCAACTAATCGTTTTAAAATCAACAGGTTTAATCACTTGTTTTAAGTCAAGTCAACTAATGCTTTTAAAATCAACAGGTTTATTCACTTATTTTAAGTCAAGTCAACTAATCGTTTTAAAATCAACAGGTTTATTCACTTATTTTAAGTCAAGTCAACTAATCGTTTTAAAATCAACAGGTTTAATCACTTATTTTAAGTCAAGTCAACTAATGCTTTTAAAATCAACAGGTTTATTCACTTATTTTAAGTAAAGTAATCGTTTTAAAATAAACTGGTTTATTCACTTATTTTAAGTCAACTAATCGTTTTAAAATCAACAGGTTTATTCACTTATTTTAAGTCAAGTAATCCTTTTAAAAGCAACAGATTTACTCACTTATTTTAAATCACGTCAATTAATCATTTCGAAAACCGCTTATTTTAAGTCAAGCCAACTAATCGTTTTAAACGCAGCATGTTCACTCACTTATTCTAATTAATTTTAATTTAAGTCGAGTGAACTAATGGTTTTAAAAACAGCATGCTTAATAACTTTTATTAGGCCAAGTCAACTAACAAACTTGACTTTGACAAAAACTTGCTTATTTTAAGTCAATCCAACTAATTGTTGTTAAAGCAGCACACTTACACACTTTTTTCAAGGCGAGTCAACTGTTTCCAATCGTTTCAAAAAACCATGGAGCCAAGATTCTCACAGAAATTAGTCAAGTTTGGTGAAGGAAAAATCATGGTTTCGGGTTACATTCAGTATGGGGGCGTGCGAGAGATCTGCAGAGTGGATGATCAACATCAACAGCCTGAGGTATCAAGACATTTGTGCTGCCAACTTCTAGATACGCTCCTCATACTTCAGCCTACACATCAAATTTCCTGAATGCAAAGAAGGTCAAGCTGCTCCAGGATTGGCCAGCCCAGTCACCAGACATAAACATTATTGAGCATGTCTGGGGTAAGATGGAGGAGGCATTGAAGATGAATCCAAAGACTCTTGATGAACTCTGGGAGTCCTGCGAGAAGGCTTTCTTCACCATTCCAGATGACTTTATTAATCAGTGATTTGAGTCATTGCAGAGATGTGTGGATGCAGTCCTCCAAGCTCATGATGGAGTCAGACACAATATTCATTCTGTTTCCACTGCAGCATGAGCACATATTCTATACTGGACATTATTGAAGGTTCAGTGACCAGACTTTTGTCCAAGCAGAGTCAGACCTTACTGTCCTAATGAAATCATTAATAATCAAGGCCTGATCATATTTTATTGTGGTCAAATAAGTGTCATCTAGAGGCCTTTGCCTTTCATATAAGCCACTTCTGATACCAAATAATCCACTAGAAGTCAAGTTATTTGTTGTTCCTAAAACAAATAGGCGACAAGACTTTTGTCAGGTAGTGTAGATACAAAATAAGTGGATGTTTTTTAAGCGCAATAAGAGTAAGTGTTTAGATTCAGATAATGTTACTTAGGAAAGAATTGAATGTTCATAGAGGATTAAAGCATCATAAAATGTCTTTGCTTTAATAAATAAGTTCAAAATACGCAATCAGAATAAGAGGGAGAAGTCTTCAACACACATTTCTCCATATATCCTTCCTGTAACAAAGTTCCTCTTCATTTTAAATATGTGCTTTATTTAGGGCACAAGTGAAGTCTGATCTCTCTTGTGTTTTCTATAGGATGCTTCACAGTAATGCATTTATACATTTAAAATAAAGACAAATCTATCAAAAAGAAGTCAGATCTCAGTCCGAACATCAGACCTACAATAATATGCTGGGCAAAAATATGCAATAAAATTATTAAACAGGAAAATCAGGAGAAACATGAAAAAAAAAAAGAAAATAGTTAGATTTGTTTTTTGTTTTTGCAATAACAAGCTTGAAATTAAATATACAGTGCATCCAGAAAGCGATTGACTTTTTCCACATTTGTTTATGTAACAGCCTTATTCTAAAATGGATTAAATGAATTGATTTCCTCAACATTCTACACACAATCCCCCATAATGACAATGTGAAAAGAGTTTTTGAAATTGATGCAAATTTATTACAAATAAAAAACCTATAAAATCACATGTATATCAGTATTGGTCTGAAGCTCTAAATTGAGCTCAGGTCCATTCTGCTTCCACTGATCATTCTTGAGCTGTTTCAGCAGCTTCATTGAGTTCACCTGTGGTCAATTAAGTTGATTGGACATAATTTGAAAAGGCATACACCTGTCTATATAAGGTCCCAGAGTAAACAGTGCTTGTCAAAGCACAAACCAAGCATGAAGACACAGGAATTGTCTGTAGACCTCCGAGACAGGATTGCCATCATCCGTAAGTGGAAGATATTTGGAACCACGAGGACTTTTCCTAGAGCTGGCCGGACATCTAAGCGGAGTGATTGGGGGAGAAGGGCTTTAGTCAGGGAGGTGATCAGTAACCTGATGGTCACTCTGTCTGAGCTCCAGCGTTCTTCAGTGGAGAGAGGAGAACCTTACACAAGGACAACCATCTGTGCAGCAATCCACCAATCATTTTTTCCCATTGTCATTATGAGGGATTGTGTGTAGAATGTTGAGGAAATACATGAATTTAACCCATTTTGGAATAAGGCTGTAACAAAAAAAATGTGGAAAAAGTGACGCGCTATCAATACTTTCCAGAAGCACTGTATTTTCTTTCTGTTGCTAAAGATACTGGATGACCAAACTCTTAATTTAATGAATACATACCGCTTTACTAAAACAGTTTTGTTTAAATGCATCAAAACATACAGACTCCATACACTCTGAAATGGATAATAATAATAAATAGATATTTTATTCTGAGCACTGTATAGTCCCTGTAAAAGAGGAGTGATCACGCTTGTTTTGTTGTTTGAAATTTTTTCAAAATAACACCATTTATGCCATACACTACAACACTTTCCATAGCAGCCTCATATATTGAAAGCATTGCACTAAAATAATTCAAATGGGTAGTTTATTTTCGTCAGATTCCCTTTTTTACCCCCTCAGGATGCTAAATTTGCGTAAAGCCTGCTTGTTTGCCTTCCCTTTTACAAATGCCAGGTTATACATTCATCTAAGTGACCTTTGAGCAGCTACCGATTCTCATAAAGTAATAAACGAGTCTCGTTAAGATCTAAATTAAAATAAATGTAAAAAATAAATCAATGACAACACATTATGCATGTGTAGTAGCATATCAACAATTAAAAACAACACAAACAGTACTAAAACTGGCTTTGAAAACATGTTGAATGTGTGTTTCAGTGAAAAATAGCTTTGCTACTGTGTGTTTAAACAGTTTTCATTTTCTTTTTCATGTGCAAAAAGAGCTCGTTAACCAGGATTTGAAATAAGCTTATTTCATGACAAAAAAAAAATCAACATTTTAACTAAGAATTGTAACATGAGCCTACACTACCTGACGAAAGACTTGTGGATCCCAGCCGTAAGAGCAACAGATAATAACTTGACTTCTAGTTGATCATTTGGAAAAGTGGCAGAAGGTGGATTTTTCTGATGAATCCTCTGTTGAACTGCATCCCAATCATCACCACAAATACTGCAGAAGACCTACTGGAACCAGCATAGACTCAAGATTCTCATAGAAATCAGTCAAGTTTGGTGAAGGAGAAATCATGGTTTGGTGTCACATTCAGTATGGGGGCGTGTGAGAGATCTGCAGAGTGGATGATCAACATCAACAGCCTGAGGTATCAAGACATTTGTGCTGCCCATTACATTACAAACCACAGGAGAGGGTAAATTCTTCAGCAGGATAGCACTCCTTCTCATACTTCAGCCTCCACATCAAAGCTCCTGAAAGCAAAGAAGGTCAAGGTGCTCCAGCAAGCTTATTTTATGACATTTTAGTAAATAAAAAAATGGTTAATGCATTTACTAACACAAACAAACAAAAAACATTAGTCATTTATTCTTAAGGTTAGTTAATGAAAATAAAGTTCTTCATTGTTAGTTGATGTTAACTCTCAGTGCATTAGATCAGAGTTTCTCAACCACTTTCTTGGAGGACCACCAGCTCATTTTCCATGTCTCCTTAAAGCTGCTGTATGTAAGTGTTTGACTCCTCTAAAGCATAAAAACACCATGATATATTTGCAGATATTTCAGAAACATGCTCAGTGAACATTCTTGCTTATCTGAAAAACAATGCTGAAGTCAGATATTCTGCTTTAAACATGCAATATCATGCCAGAACGCTGTCTTTGTTTTGGTCATTTTACCTGCCCAATGCCAGTTTAGCCAATTATATTTCAGCACCCCGAATTGCCTTGATGGAAAAAAGCGTATTTCATTCATTCATTCGGAGAGGCTCTGAAAGCATGCGTCTGTGACTGAAATGTGACCTCTGGTGGACAGTAGCAGACTCTGAAATGAGATGCAGATTCAGAGTTCCACATGAGGTTATTAATTAGCAAATAATATAAATATTATGAGTGTAAACATTAGGTGAGCAGGTTACAATGTAACCACGTGTCCTAATACCACGCTACGTGACAAGATGTGCAGAGATGAGCAATTTGGCTGTTTGCACCAGACTAAACACGACAGAAATTTATATACAGCCATTCAGAAGCACAGAATAGAGCACTCACTGCACTCCAGTGAAATGGTAAGGTTTATAATCTAATTAATACATATTAAACTTCTAACATTATTAAATGTTGTTTCTAAAATATATACGTTTCAGGTGTTGGTTAGGACAAAAACTCCTTTTAATATGTAAAATATTCCTTCTATGACGTGCCCTTGCTTTTTGGAACTCTGTTTAAAGGTGCTGTTTGTAAGTTTTTGACTCTTCTAAAGCATAAAAATACCATAATATGTCTGCAGATATTTCAGAAACATGCTCAGTGAACATTCTTGTTTATCTGAAAAACAATGATAAAGTCAGATATTCTGTTTCCGTGTCGGAACGTCTGTCTTTGTTTTGGTCATTTAACCCGCCCAATGCTACTTTAGCCAATCATATTTCAGCACCCCAGGTTGCCTTGCTGGAAAACCGCATATTTCATTAATTCAGGAGAGCTCTCAATGCATGCTTCCCTGACTGAAATGCGACCTCCTGTGGACAGTAGCAGACTCCAAAATGAGATGCAGATTCAGAGTTCCACATGAGGTCATTAATTAGCAAATAATATAAATATTACGAGTGTAAACATTAGGTGAGCAAGTTGCATTGTAACCCCGTGTCCTAACACCACGCTACGTGACGAGATACACAGTGATGAGCAGTTTGGCTTATTGCACCAGATGAAACATGACAGAAATTTAAACACAGCCCTTCAGAATTAGGTTTAATATGTATTAATTAGATTATAAACCTTACCATTTCGTTGGAGTGCAGTAAGTGCTCTATTCTGGGCTTCTGAATGGCTGTATTTACATTTGTCATGTTTCATCTGGTGCAAACAGCCAGATTGCTCATCACTGCATATCTCATCTGTAAACACCTTTTTTTTTAGTTGTTGAGTTGAAATGTTGAAACAGAAATGTGCTCTGTTTTGCATCCTGGGGTTCGTTCTTCTTACCTCGCAGAAAATGATCTAAGATGTTTTGGCAGATCCTGGATCTATTAATCTTGATAACTGATCTCTGGCTAATTTGGTTCTTCAAACAAGTTTGTGAATCAGATTAAAATGTCTGGATAAACTGATCTGAGATTGCTGTGTGTGTTGTGAAGGACAGATCTATCGATCCTCGAAATCACGATCAGCAATGCAAGGATTGGCTGACGGCACAGCAGCGTAATGACATCATCTGATTAATATTCAATTATCCATGTGAGCAAAATTACATCAAATTAGCAGTAAACGGTTTATTAAATATGATACGCAATAACTTTCCTCATTTGTTGTGGGCTGCAGGCTTTCATGTGTCAAGAGTATTTAACAATTTATTTAGTTTTACATTTTAGATCAGATTTTATTATAGTAGTCTAGGCCTATTTTAGTTTCTTAATCGTCGTAAGGAATTTAAATTAATTTTGCAAAAAAAAAAAAAGCATTTTGATGTCAGTAAAGGCATCTGCAACTTTTGCAAAGCATCAAATCACCGGCATATTAGCGGTCAAAACATGTGCATGACTGCATAAATTATTATTACTTAATAAAAAAACAAACAAACAAAAAACAGTAGAATATTGTTTGTCTATAACCTTTCAGAAATTGTACTAAAGCTGGATCGGTACCTTTAAATAGTACGCATTTGTATCTAAAAAAATCAATATTAATAAATGTTCTCTTGGGGAGAAACACCCCATTTTGTATATGTATTTGTATACATATAATTAAACATAAATATTACTAATTATTTAATATTAAATATTATAAATGTGTTTATATGAACTATTTATATAAAACTATTTTACTTTTATCCCAAGGGAATATAATCTATAGGTTACTACAGTAAGAAAATATCAGCATTCGGTACTTTCAGTATTACCTTAGCTTGAAATGACCCGATTTAATCCTGTTTACATGAAATAAGCCTGCTCCTGAGCAGGTTTGAGCCACCAGAACTGTTGCTATGACAACAACTCTTGGATGAGTTTTGAAGAACGAAACGATCCTGGATCATGTCAAATCGTCAATAACCAAATCTAGCTAACTAAGTAATCCACGTACAAAGAACGGACTCCAGGCCTATCAGAATTTGGATGAATTGCAGTTTCAGTCTGTATTAGCTTCACGAGGGAGAGCGGGAGGTTGCCGCTCGAGTGAAACACAGAAAATCGACTGATACACACAAGCAGCGATTTGAACAAACTCTTAAAATTTTATTGTTTGTTAAAAATTATATTGCAGTACAATATATTCCTTCTGTTAAATGTAGAAAACGTTCAGAATGAGTCAAAAGGCACATTTGTTTACACTATTTACAGTTTCGTCTAAACTCATAAATATTGGGATAAAACAAAGAAGCCCAAAGTAAAAAGTGCTGAACAGAATTCTAACTGGAAACATTAATAATAATATAACAATAATAATATCCACATCAACAACGATACATACAATCAGTAGCAGTTTTAATAAATGTTTTATTATTAAAGTGTTCGTTTGTGATTTTTGTTTTCTTTGTATTCTGCCGAGTTAGGCAGCAGATGAGCATTCAATTCTGGCAAGTTGTCAGGACAAAAGGAGCAGAAACACAGTGGGTAAAACACGCCGGCACGGTTTTAACACACAAACACTTAAATCGTAACTACAGACACACTGCAAAACAATACTAAATAATAAAGACGCTTTCTTATGCTGGTTTATACTTCTGCGTCGAGTGATCGGCGTGAGCTACGGTGCCTGCCTTGTGTAGTCATGCATTTCTGTGTGCTGTTTGTGTTGCTCTGCAATAACACTTCTGAAACACTAGCTGGTGGTAGGTTTCTGTTTCTCTGTGTTGGGTTTCTTCACGAGTGTTTAGTTCTTTCTGAACGCTACCGTAACGTACAAGTAGCTCAAACTTGCTCATTTATAGGGGGGAACCGGCGGACATGCATCAACTTTAATCATAAGGTATGATTAAAGTTGGTTTGGGGGCGGCCAAACTCGCTCCTGGAGGGCCGGTGTCCTGCATATTTTATTTCCTACCCCAATTAAACACACCTGAAGCAGCTAATCAAGCTCGTTCTAGGTTTACTAGAAACTTCCCGGCAGGTGTGTTGAAGGAAGTTGAAGCTAAACTCTGCAGGACACCGGCCCTCCAGGACTAAGTTTGGACACCCCTGATCTAGAGCTACTTCACGGGACTCGACACTTGTAAACACTCACTCCATCGGGCTCTCGCGGCTCTCAAAACCACCCATACTTGTCACCGCTACCAAGCCAACCATTAAAAGAGCTTGCACTGTGTCGTTATGACGTGTAGTTACATTTCTTGAGAGGTGCGATGGCGTCGGCCACAGTGAAGGCTATGTGACCGAGCAAAGGCGTGCACTTGATGCAGAAGTATAAATCAGCCTATACTTAAGAGATGTTGTCTCATTTTTAGTCAAAATATCCAAAAATATAGATTACATTATGATTTTATAGACAAGTAAAGCATATTTTGTTTTCAGAAAATTAAGTCAGTTTTACTTTAAAACAATAAAATTAATCTTTGATTGATGCTGTGATAAGTAAAATCAAGATTGCTTTATCTTTATTCCCACATTTTCAGATTATTTTGCTTGTTTTAAGTTTATTTTTAGAAATTACAAGTCAAAATTAAGTGAGTTTTTACTTAAAACAAGCTAAATAATCTGACAATGTGATAATCAAAATATATTAAATTAAGAAGCATTTTCTGTATAAGTAAAACAAATTGTTTACAGAAAATTAAGTCTGTTTTACTTTAAGGCAAACAAAATAATCTTATGATGGGACAAGTAAAATAATCTCATGGGAAACAAGATTGACTTATTTTTATTACCACATTGTCAGATTATTTAGCATGTTTTAAATTTGTTTTCAAAAATTACAAGTCAAAATTAAGTGAGTTTTACCTAAAATAATCTGAGAATGGGATAAATAAAGTAATTTAATTCAAACCGAAAACAAGATTATTTTATTTTTATTACCACATTGTCAGATTATTCAGCTTGTTTTAAGTAAAAACTCGCTTAATTTTGACTTGCAACTTCTGAAATCAAACTTAAAACATGCTAAATAATCTGACAATAGGGTAATAAAAATAAAACAATCTTGTTTCCCATGAGATTATTTTACTTGTTCCATCATCTCATCAGAAATAAGATTTGTTTTATTTGTATTACCACATTGTCAGATTATTTTGCTTGCTTAAAGTTTATTTTGATCAATTACAAGTCAAAATTAAGCGAGATTTTAGTTAAAACAATAACATTAATCTGGGATATGTAAAATAAAGTCCCTTTAAGGCAAGTCATTTCACTCGGCGACCACCTTTGAAATGCCTCTCGGGCATTCTGTCTGAATGGGGAAACATCAAATCCTCAGAAACTGTTTGCCAAGCTCACGATTACGTCACACATTTGGAATCACCAGTAAAATTAAACAATAACCGTCTCATAAGTTTCATCCGAATCAGATTTGTTTTCATTTTTGCCTGAGCTAATGCGCATGTACACTCTAAAGCAATCGAGTTGCTGCTGTCATGTGATGTGCATTTGATGGGATGAAGTGCATCTCACATTCGTTTCATGCATATTACAAAACCAGAAAACTTTTGTTTTCAAGTATATTTGGTTTATTAAAAAGCACAAGCTTTATGTGGATATATTTCTCATGTCTGTGAAGAAAGTATTCACTGTGATTCCAGCACATTTGCTGACCACATAAACTCATTAGAGCACACGCCTAATATAATTTTCTGCCCCAGAGAAACGTGTCTATATCAGGGATGGGCAAACTCGATCCTGGAGGGCCGGTGTCCCTGCATAGTTTTGCTCCAACCCTAATCAAACACACCTGCTTGTAGCTTTCTAGTGATCTTGAAGACACTAATTAGGGTGTTCAGGTGTGTTTGATTAGTGTTGGAGCAAAACTCTGCAGGGACACCGGCCCTCCAGGATCAAGTTTGCCCATGCCTGGTCTATATGGATCAATGATTAACTCCTGTACTAGTAGGCGAGGCTTCATTCGCGATATTGACCGTTACACTTTTCCCCATTCAACTATATGAGTGACACGTCTTGTGTATTCTAGAGTGTAGAGTAAAACATTTAAAAACAAAACAAGATTACTTTTCTTACCACATCGTCAGATTATTTAGCTTGATTTAAGGAAAAACTCACTTAATTTTGACTTAAACCTTCTGCAAATTAAACATTTTATTACTTGTCTTCTTCATTTAGGAATTTTTAGATCATTTTGACTAGTACAAGACAACCATTTTGTTTGCAATGTTTTTGTTTTGTCTATTCACATGATATCAATTCATTTTTGAAGCTACACTAAAGAAATGATTCATTGCGTTTACTATATATATATATATATATATATATATATATATTTTTTTTTTTTTTTTTTTTTTTAAGGTAAGTGGTTGCAAACAACTTATATATGCTGAATTTAAACAAATTAAACTGAGTAAGTCTCAACTTAACGTGTTAGGTTAAATTCAGCACATATAAAATGCTTGCAACGATTTGCAATGAGCCATTTTTTCAGTGTAAATCATTTCTTAAAACAAAAAAATCCTATCAAAGCAGATAACTTGTAGTAATACTCGAGCAATATTCCTAAATTAGCATTCTCTCTCATATTCTTCAAGTGTATATAATATGGTAGCCAGGTGTGTAGAATACAGTAGTCAGCATCACACATCTTTATCTGCGATTCTTTCCCTCCTCTTTATTTTCCTGAGATTAAGCACAACCGTACGGAGCCTGCAAGAACTGCACAGAAAACTTTGGTGCGGTGGGAATCTTGACCCAAACAAATGAGAAGTGAATTTCGAGTGAGAATGAACACACAGAGGGGCAGTGCAGTTTTAGATTTGGTGGCAGGTTTTGCAGGCTTTGATTCTGGATTTATCGGGAGAAGGAGAAAACAAAACGAAAAAACCCCTGACAAGGCATTGAAAACAAAGCAAAAAAAGTGTTTTCTACATGATTATAACAAAGTCTACCTCTACTAATAATGTCCCTTGGATATAAATAGCAACAACAATAATAGTATTCATACCAATAATAATAATAATAATAATAATACGAACAGCAATCAAAGACGCCAATACATTTGCTTTCATTCCAACTACACAAGAATACAAGAAAAAATAACTAAAACGTTGACCTCATACAAACAAACAAACAAACATTTTAATCAGTTTCTTTCTGATAACAAATATAGTTTTCTTTCAACTCAAAAATATCACTTCTGAACATCTGCGAGTTGTTCGTGGGGCAGTATTGGAGTTTTATTATCATTCGTTTGGTTTTTATTGCTAAGTCTCGCTCGGTAGAAAGACGTCTCGTAGTGAGGTTCAGTGGTTCAGCGCTCCTAACGGGAATTTTGGGTATCTTGTATGACGTAATATAAGGTAAATGATGACTCTTTGTGAATAAAGATATTTCTGTTATTAAAAAAATAAAAATCCACAGTTATTTGAGCGTTTAAATTTAGTGAAAAACTATTATCGTTTTTTTTTTTTTTTTACTAAATTCTTAAATACTAAATACTTCTGAATTCAACAATAAAAATACTTTCCTTACTAAAAAAAAATCTACATATATTTCAACCATTTAAACTTAACGAGGAAATATTTTCGGTATTTAAAAAAAATTAAAAATCCACATTTTGTTTAACTATCTAAATTCAACAATAAAATGTTTTTTAAAATCCACATTTATTTGTACCATTTAAACTTAATGAAGAAATTTTTTCGTTATTCAACAAAATTCCACATTTATTTTTGACCATATAAATTTAATGAAAAAAATCGTTATTCAACAAAAATTATTTATTTTCGACCATTTAAATGTAACAACAAAATATTTTCGTAATTAAAAAAAAAAATAAAATAAAAATAAAATTCACATTTATTTTTGAATATTTAAATTTACAAAAAATATTTTCGTTATTCAACAAAAATACACATTTATTTTTGAGCATTTAAACTTAACAATAAAATATTTTCTTTTTAAAAAATAAACCACACTTGTTTTCGACCATTTAAATTTTACGAAAAATGTTTTAGTTATTCAACAAAAATCCACATTTATTTTCAACCATTTAAATTTAACAACAAAATATTTATGTTATTAAAATAATCCACATTTATTTTGACCATTTACATTTATGAAAAAAAATCGTTATTCAAAAAAAAAAAAATAAATAAAAATCAACATTTAATTTTGACTATTTAAATTTAACAAATAAATATTTTCGTTATTCAACAAATCACATTTATTTTCGACCATTTAAATTTTATGAAAAAAAAAATCGTTATTCAAAAAATCCACATTTATTTTCGACTATTTAAATTTAATAAAACAATTTTTTTCTATTATTCAATATAAATGGTTAAAAATAAATGAGGATTTTTGTAAAGCAAAAAAAAAATTTATTATTCAACAAAAATCCACATTTATTTTTGAAAGCAATTGCTCAGACTTTGCTTGAAGATTACTAAAACAAACATATTTTTTCAGTGGATTAATTTGCATGCATTAATTATTCACCCTAAGAACAACAATGTGAGCTAGCAAAATAAACAATACATTTTGATTACACATGAAATTTAAAGACATCTTCTCAGACTTTATTTTATCACTTCGGACATGCATCTTTTAAGTGTTGTTCATCTAAAAATTATCAGCAGTGGCGAATTATTCAGTGGCGAAATTACATTATTTTGTATTCCCAGATGTGCTGCCTTTACAACACAATAGACACACCAGAAGAGGGAGCACTGACATAAGACAATCGAAATCAATGGCGGTGCTTATTGCCCAAAATAAATGAAAATTATTGTTTTTAATCTTATTTTTTTTTACCAAAATATTTTTTTATATAACGTAAATATGTATTGTTTTACTTTCTACATATTTCACAAAGAGGCATCATTCACAAAGTAAAGATATACATAACGTCTCACTTTAATTGTTGTTTGTCTGAAAATTAGCAGCACAGTGTGGCGTAATTTTATTATTTTGTATACCCAGTTATGGCTGCATTTACAATACAAAACAGATAGAGCACCAGTAGGGGGAGCACTCACATTACGCAATCAAAAACAATAGTGGCGCCCATGGTCTAAAATACATGTGGATTTCTTTGAATAACGCATGTCTTTTTCTTTTCTTTCTTCGACATATTTCACAAAGCAGTAAAGATAGACATCATGTATGTTTTTAATGTCGTTCGTCTGAAAATTAGCAGCACAATGTGGCGTAATTTCCCTATTTTGTATCCCCAGTTGTGTTGCATTAGCAATACAATAGAAGCACCAGCAGGGGGAGCACTCACATTAGGTAATCCAAAACAATAGTGGCGCTCATGGTCTAATACATGTGGATTTCTTTGAATAACGCATGTCTTTTTCTTTTCTTTCTTCGACATATTTCACAAAGCAGTAAAGATAGACATCACATATCTTTTTAATGTCGTTCGTCTGAAAATTAGCAGCACAATGTGGCGTAATTTCCCTATTTTTATATCCCCAGTTGTGTTGCTTGCATTAGCAATACAATAGAAGCACCAGCAGGGGGAGCACTCACATTAAGTAATCCAAAACAATAGTGGCGCTCATGGTCTAAAATACATGTGGATTTCTTTGAATAATGCATGTCTTTTTCTTTTCTTTCTTCGACATATTTCACAAAGAGGCATCATAAAGCAGTAAAGATATATATCATGTCTCTTTTTAATGTCGTTCGTCTTAAAATTGGCAGCACAATGTGATGGAATTTTGTTATTTTGTATCCACAGTTGTGCTGCATTTACAAATAAAATAGAGCACCAGTAGGGGGAGCACTCATATTACGTAATCAAAAACAATAGTGGCACCCATGCTCCAAAATAAATGTCGAATTTTCTTAAATAATGTAAAAATGTGTCTTTTTCTACATATTTCACAAGGAGGCATCATTTACATCATTTTGCCTCAGTTTCACAGACAAGGCTTAGCTTA
This sequence comes from Danio aesculapii, assembly GCF_903798145.1. Lineage (NCBI taxonomy): Eukaryota > Metazoa > Chordata > Actinopteri > Cypriniformes > Danionidae > Danio > Danio aesculapii. The sequence continues at coordinate 56,679,576 of NC_079436.1, forward strand.
AGCCAGGATTAAACCTTAGTTAATGTTTTTAAGCAGCTTTCATAAAAACACATTACTTGTGTGCATCCTGGACCTAAACAATGACCGGTGTATTTTAAGATATTTCACTGCAAGTTATTTTCAGTAAAGACAACTCAAGTTTAGTCTAGACTAGCCCTAATCCTTGTCTGTGAAACTGGGTCAATAAGTCTTAACACTAACCAGTGTTCCCTTTAAAATCTAATAATAAATAATTTGGTTACCAATTCCCAAAGCTCACGACGATCCATCCGCGATCTAATATATTTTCATAAAATAGTCATTTGTTTTGGACAGTGATGAGTCTATACCTGAGATATTCCACAAACGCCATTAAGCAGGGGTGAGTGTTTGCGCTTGATTCACTATTTACCTTGAACAAATCTGTCCCTGTGTTCAGATCACTAAAATGCAGAAAGAAAACGAATAAGAAAAATTTCACAGGGTTAAACAGCAGTTTCGCTATCATGCAATCAGGTCTGTAGGCCCCATAGAGAGAGAGAGAAAAAAAAGCACAGATCTCTGGGATACAAAGAACGCTGGAGGAAATAAATAATATAGCACTACTCTGTCTAGAAATATATATATATGTATATATATATATTTATATATATGCACACAAGACTGCATCTGAAGGAGATAAAGGCACTGATTTAACAGAAGGCATTCATTCAAAAAGATAAACTCCCTAGGACAGGAAACAGTATACACCAATAACGTAATAAATAAACATCTCTTTTACCTCAAGGTCTGATGAAATGGTGGGTGGAAAAGCCCTATTGCTTCAAATAAGGCAAATAAAAACCAAACTGATTTCAAGTGCCCGTGTGTTTCCAAACGTCTTCATTGTATGCCAACGAACCGAACGCAACTCCTATAATAGCTTATGGACTGAGAATGACTTGGGGGACAAATTTAAAGGGTTAGTTCACACCAAAATTTAAATTCTGTTATTAATTGCTCATGCTCCTGTCATTTCAAACATGTAAGACCTTTGTTCATCTTCATAATGTAAAATTAAGATATTAGAAGAAATGCAGGAGCTCTCTGACCTCCACACATGTTCGAAGCACAGTAAAGAGAGAAAAAACAGTCCGCAAATGCCTCCTATTCACATAAACAGTGCATTATTTGAGGGAGCAGGCTTATTTACTGGTGTTTGAAACCATAGTGGACAATCAACTCCACAATGCACTGCAATAATGAGTGCACAACTGATGAATAGAGAATGCACTGTGACAGTTCAAGCACTGAATGCATTTCCACGTTTGACCACAAGATGGCGTCCAAAGTGGAATCCTATTGGTGTAAGTTTCTAAATAAAATGATTTAATTGTTGAATTTATATTTGCACACGTTAAATCAAAATGCTTTGTTTCATTACTAACAGACAGCTCGCTAAGTATTAAATAACTATCTCAGGGTCAACATTTTTATTTTTATGTTATTTTTGTCAACAAGCAAAGAACAAACGAAGCAGCATCCCTTCAGTGCTTCAATTCTCTCATTCGTTTTCATTCACTCCTTATATTAGACTAGATTAGTGAACTAAAGTCTATTATTATAGCTAAAGGAACATCACGACATGTAGCAACACAACAAGTAGTACTCTCGTAAATACTAGTCCAGCAGATGTTGAATAAAGTCGTATTTTAGTTTTTTTGTGTGCACAGAATTATTCTTGTGGCTTCATAACTTACAGTGGATCCACTAATAAAACATGGACCGTTTTGAGAATGTTTTTGGTTCCTTTCCAGACTTTAAAACGTTTAGGTCCCTTGCTGTCTATGCAAGGGCGTAGATTCGCTCTTGACATTGGTGGGGACATACGTCTCTAGAGCGCATGCATTACGCAAATTTAGTTTCATCTTTTGTGCTTTTAAAAACATGAATAAAGTACTTAATATAAAATAAACACTTAATAATACAGATACCAATCACGTCACATGCTGCAAACGTCAATTTACATGATTTTACTGCAACCACAATCATGGAGGTCAAAATCGTCATGATTATTATCGACATTAAATGTCATAATTTTTGTGCGTGGTGATGAACGAAGATCTTTTGGGTTTGGAATAGTATGAGAGTGAGTGATATCATGACAGGTAGCAACATGACACGTAGTGCTCTCGTAAATACTAGTCGTGAAGATGTTAAATAAAGTCGGTATTTCTGTTTTTTGTGTGCACAGAATTATTCGTGTAGCTTCAAAAATTACGATTGACCCACTGTTGATCCTTTAAACAGACTATATTAGTCAACTAATGTAGAGAACATACATAAGAAATTTACGTTAGCAGCACGACAAGTAGTGCGCGCATAAATACTAGTCCTAAAGATGTTAAAGAACGTTGTTAATTTTAATCTTGTGTGCACAGAATTATTCTTGTGGCTTCATAACTTACAGGTGACCCACTGATGAAACATGGACTGGTTTAAGAATTTTTGTGGTCCCTTTCTAAGCTTTGAAAGTTTCAGAACCCTTGCTGTCAATGGAGAGTCCTAGAGCTCCAGCAAAATATCATAATTTTTGTGTGACAATGAACGATAGTGCTCTCATAAATACTAGTCTTAAAGATGTTAAATAAAGTCGTTAATTTTGTTTTTGTGTGTGCACAGCCTTATTCTTGTAGCTTGATAACTTACAGTTAACCCAATAACTAGACTTTGAAAGTTTCAGGACCCTTATTGTCAATAGACCCTTTTCACAAGACTGTTATGATGGGTTTAAGGGCCTACTCACACTATGCTATCCGAACCGTGCCCAGGCCCGTTTCCCAGACCATTTGAGAAGTGTGAGTGTTCCGAATCTGAATACTGAAAGTACGCTCTAACAGTCATCATAATCTTAAAGGCTTCATATTTGATATTTAAAAAAAACTATATATATATACATATATACATATATATACACACACACACACACACTTACGTATGTATTATATTATCTTTGCATCAAATTACAAAAGTACTAATTACCCCGCTTGTGTGGGGTGTTTGTAATGCAGAGTGGAGATGAGGGAAGTATTCTCACACTACTGTTTTCCTCTCGAGTCTTGATAACACCATCGTGGGGTTTTTCTTTTATTATTTTAGCAAATAGGATTGTTACGTTCGCTTGCAGAACGTACTTCGGGTATATGTGTGTGCGTTTGTTTGTATGTGGGTGTGTCGTTTCATGCGTGTGTTACAGGTACGAACGGCATTAGAGGATCCGCATTTCGTGCTGATGACGTTGGTCGCTGACGCTGGGTTCGCGCCACCAATCGCTGGTCGGCATAACGTTTAAAAGCCGAGCCCAAACTGCAATGGCAATCTCTCTCTCTCTCTATCTCTTTCCATCTTTCACTCAATCTCGCTCTTACTCTTTCTGTGGGTCTCTGTGAGGACAGTCTCTCTCGCAAGAGCTAGTCTGAGAGAATGTTTTGCTTGTGTTTAATTCTCTTGTCTAAAGTATTGAGATCTGAATGTGGAATGTGTTTGCTTGTAAACTTGTCCAGTTAACTGATGTGTTTGAGTGAAACCTCGGAGAGGGTGTAGGAGTGAGTAAGTCACGCGATATACATATACAACACCGAGATTCATCTTTGTATTAGTTCATTAGGTTCAGGAGAGTGTGCTGCCTTGTGTATGTTTTGTTTTTAGTTAGAGTAGTTTAGTGAAGACGTTTGGTACGCTGAAGATGTTTCTTTTTATGCTTTCTTTTCATATTTAGTTTAGTTTGTTGAATACAGTTAGTGGGTTTTGTTATATTTATTTCTTTGATTTAAGCACATCTAACTACTTCCTCTCCCCCAGGTAATTCATCAATTATTTATTGTAAATATTTTTTCTTTCACTATACAATATATTCTCACTGGTTTCACTGGAAGTATGGGCAATAAAACAATTGCAGTGATATTTGGTTTTCAAGTAATTTCCTTCTCCCTCCATTTGTTACACACACACTCAACTATTATATGTTATGTCAAATACCCTTAGTTTAATATTAAGATCTAAAAGGACGTAACAAGGATTGTAAAACAATGATTTGGTGTACTCTCCCATTCACTGCGCTCTAAGTTTACCAACTATCACGATTTTCGCTACTAAGAAACCTGGAAATGTGAAAAGGGTCCATAGAGGGTCAGACAGCTCCAGAATTTCATCTAAAGTATCCTAATTTGTGCGTTACAATGATGAACGAAGATGTTTTGCATTTGGAATAGCATGAGGGTGAGTAATTAATGACATAATTAAAATTGAGTGAACTAACGCTTTAATTTTTGACTGTGCGTGTTTATGAGCTACCTCTAGGTGGCGTCCCAGTCCACTGATTTGAACTGGATGACGGACTGGCGGTGATCTGATGGCGCTCCGTGGATCATGTGATCCAGCGTCTCCAGGCTGTCCATACTGCTGTGGCCGTTCGGTAACAGATGTGTTTGCTCGGAAGAGGAGGATGAGGAAGGTGTGAAGTGCGAGGAGGAGGAGCTAGAGTCTGAGAGGGAGGAGTTTGGAGGTGCCGGTGCGAAGAGGGAGGAGGAGTAAGGTGGAGGGGGCGGAGTCGAGGATGGCAAGGCTTGTGAGGTGAACGGGTACTGGATTTGAGAATCGGGCGAAGGGTAACCGAAGTCCAAGTCATCGAAATCATACTCGTCTTTTGGTCTGGATGGCCTTTCAGGTTGAGTCTGCATTGGCTGCGACTGCACATGTTCGTTTACGTGTCTTTTCGGTAGTTGCGAATGCACGCTAGAAGTGTGTGGTATGCTGTTTTGATGCAGCATTACATGTGAGGGCTGCGATGATGAACTGTTTTTCTGGCTCATTTGCGTGAGAAATCGCATCATGAGGGATTTATCGTTCCCTTGGCGTAGCTGTGACAGTAGTGCGCTGTATTGCGCAGACCTGGTTGCATTCTGCTGCTGTGTTAGCACTCCAAATGATGAATGATTCTGCTTTAATGTGTGAACGTGCTGCTGCGGGATGTTTAAAGACGAATGCGATGACGGCATGCGCATGTTTGAGTTTAACACCACCTGTCTGTGTCTCTGCTGCTCCTGGGAAATCAGGTCCTCAAGATCGAACGTTTCGGGAACGACTCCAGATTGGCGCCCTCTGCTGTTCAGGACATTTAAAGACACGCCGTTTATGTTAGAAGTGGGTGCTTTGATGTCCGGCGAAGGGCAAGGACTTACGGTTAGATCCAAAACCTCACTGACGGTTTCGGTTTTGGGTTGTAATGTTGGTGGCAGGAGGGATCGTGGGTAGTTGAAGTGGTTGGGAAGAGAGCGTGGAGGGTTGGCGATGAGTTTGCGAGCGTTGATCATCTTGGCTAGCATTTCTTGGCGGAGGCGCTGTTCATTTGCGAACTGCTCTCTCTCACGTCGCGCTTTCTTCACCTCTTCGTCCATTCGAGAGAGCTCAGCGCGCACACGGGATACACAGTTTTCAGGGATTTTTATACCTGAGACATATAGAATATTGTTAATTTCATCATGATGGGAGATACAGTACTGTGCTAAAGTCTTACATTCGTTGTTTAAGTGAGGGTATTATGACATTATATATTACTTATTACTCTCTTACTTATTACAAACAGAAAATAGAGGTTCCAGTTGGATTTATTGGGTCTAATTGTTTAAGACATATGAAAGAAGAGTTAGAGAAAGATGGAAAAACTAATGAAAGGCAATGGAGTATCTGTCTTGGTTTGATTTGCATTTCTACCAGAGCTGTTATCAACATTGCCTGAATGGAAGGGATTGTAAATGCTAAAAACTACAGACAGGTTTTATTGTCATGCAAGTCCTACTAGAAAACACCTAATTTGTAATAGTTCTATTTATCAGCATGATAATAATCCCAAACACATTGCTAGTGTAATGAAATCATATTTAGAGAGAAAAATAATCAAATGATGAAACAAAGACAGTCATGAAATGGCCTGCACAGAATCCAGACCTGAATATCATACACAGTATGTATGTATAGGTAATATTATAGGCAGTATGAGATTTACGTGGAGAGAAAAAGAAAGATAGAAGATGCTCAATCTAAGGAAGAACTCTTAGAAATGCTGAAAGATGCTTGATATTAAATGGCACATCATTTCAGAGAAGACTCAAGCTCAAGTTTGGTGCTAAAGAGGTCACGTTAAACACACTTTTGATGCCAAAAGTGATTTGTTCTCAATGTTGTATACATATTCCTCATATTTTCTGTTTGTATATTAAAGGTATAGTTCACCTAAAAGTAATAAACCTGCACTTGCTCCATAACTTTTAGATAGATAGATTTGTGTAAAAGTCTTAGCCTCATAAAGCTGGTGGTGGCCTAAAGCTGGATTTATACTTGCGCCTGGCGTCGCATCGCACATCGCTGACTGCGTGCACACCTCACGAAACGAACAAGGCTTTTATACTAGCCACGTTTGCCGTTGTGATATTCTTTAAAACAACAAGAGGCGGTCAAAAGAAACTAACCGTGAGTCAGACGAATAAACAGAGAAGTAGAAAGTTTCCCAAACTACGTTATATGATTAAAATCATTCAATATTTTTAAACATTACAAACATTTTTTAAATATTAATTATTTGTATTATTTTAATGATTATTAGGATTTTTATAACCATTCAAGATTTTTAAATCAAACTTTGATGCATCACTTGCTTTTGTTCATATCTCGGACAGTTTTTCCTATTAAAGTTTATTAAAATATTAATGACAACAGAACATGAGTTGCTCTACAAATATATTTTTATTATAGCAAGAACAAAAGCAAAAAATGTACGCTTACTAAAAAATACTGATGTTTTTTTAGATTTAGCCCGCTCCATAATTCACACATTATTGCCTGCCTAGTTTCTGTCCTTTACTTATAAGCTAAAAAGGCAATAACAGACTAACATTCCTGACCATTATCACCAATAAAGCCCAGAAAAACAGGGCATCAGTATATTGTAAATCGATAGGTTCAAATATTCCTTTCCAGTTATCAACGAAATTATTTGTTGTTTCATGTTAGTTTTGTAACTATTAAATAGTTTTAAATTAAAAAGATGTAACACATACATCAGTGTAAAACATATGAATGGTGGAAAAATATATTCTGTATTTGTGTATCCGGGTCTCCACTTTTGCCATGACCTCTTTTGGTTTCAGCTAACTTATCCTTCAAGTTTTTCCCAAACTTTTCAACAAAAACGTTCCTCCTTTCCCACGGCTGTTGCAATTTATAGCCAAGAATTATTGATCATCTGGTTATCTCCATGATCACTGATCATAAAGATGTGTGTACAGTCGTGCCGGTTTCAGACAAAATCTCTTAAAAATGCTTCATATTCAACTTCGATCAAATGTGGCGCCGCGCTCACTGTTCGCTCGAGTCTTTTAAAAAAATCATGCGCTCTGCCAGCCAGAACCATGTCCGCGCACCCTAATCGAAGCTCTGCAAACACGCCGATGACGTCACATTCGCCGCGCGCACTCAAGTGAACTAGCGATTGCGTCAAATATTAACCAGGCTTAAGACTTTTGCACAGTACTGTATATGAATGTGTAAAGGCACATTCGTTGCAAGAATGATAATGATATTAGCATCCACACCAATGCATAATAAGATTGTTTATTAAATGCACACACTGCACATGTTTAAATGCACATGCTCCACAGAATTATAGCTATAAAGCACATAAAAATGCATAAATTTGATTCCTTAAAGAGATAGTTCACTCAAAAATGAAAATTAACAGTAACACTTTACAATAATAGTCCATTAGTTAGGATATTTGCTAACATTAAGTATGAATAATCTTGTGCAGCACTTATTAATCATAGTTCAACATTCACTAATGCATAATTAAAATCCAAAGATGTGCTTGTTAACATTAGTTAACATGAACTAACATTATTTAACTTAAATAACATTAACTAATGTTAACAATCATTATTAAATACCATATTAAATGCATCCCTAATAGTTTGTTCATATTAATAAATACATTAACTAACATTAACTAATGGACCATTATTTTAAAGTGTTACCAAATTAACTAATCATTTACTCTCCATCACATGGTTTTAAACCTTTATGAGTTTCTTTCTTCTGCTGAACACAGAAGACATTTTGAAGAATGCTGGTTGCTTAGACTCATTGACTTCCATAGTAATTTTTTTCCAACTATGGAAGTCAATGGGTTCTAGCGATAAGCATTTTTCAACTATCTTTTTATGTTCAGCAGAATAAATTTGTATATACATATATATATATATATATATATATATATATATATATATATATATATATATATATATATATATATATATATATATATATATATATATATATATATATATATATATATATATATATATATTATTTTTACTTTTATTTACTCCATTTTTTTTAAACTGAAATAGGTTGAACAAGTGAATGGTGACTACATAATTTTTCCTTTTTACATTTTACACACTTGTGAATTTTCAGTTTTGAGTGAACTATCCCTTTAACTTTAAACTGATAATCAATACTTTCATTTTATTTTGATAAATCTGGGGTATGCAGTGCAATAATTGGTTAGTTAGCCATTATAGCATTAAGAAGATACAGATAATAAAAAGATGCCTCACCAACTTGTTTGCTGTTCTGTTTGGTTTTGAGTCTCACAATCTGCAGGATGCTGGAGTTGGTGATGTCCGAGACGATGTCGGACACTCGCTTCCAGACGCGCAGCAGAGCTCCACACAGCATGTGATACTGCCGGAGACGCATCCCCAGAAAACACTCCTGACCCTCCTCGATCGACTTACACTTACCCTTCCTGAAAAAAACCCCCAAAAAACATACACAAATAAAACACACATGCACAACACTGCTGAGCTGCAATCACATGCTGATTATATTAGATTCAACTTTATTATCATTACCAGGATTCCCACTCTTTCATGGACACCAGATTCAATGTCTATTCATTTCATTAAATCAAGCACTTTTGTTATTCATACTCTAGTACATGTAGTGCCATGAAAGTCCTTACTGTACCTAACTTTAACATATTCATTTATTGTAAATCTGTTCATAGCTAATACAACCTGTATATAATGTTGATAGTACCTCCATCTGTAAATATCACCATAGTTTTTCTATAACTGCACTTTATAACTTATACCTGTATCCTGCACTTGCTGCTATTGCATTGCTGGCTAGACCTAAGCTGCATTTCGTTGCATTGTACTTGTACACGTGTAATGACAATAAAGTTGAATCTAATGTTATTTTTATTTACACTTAATATTTACATTAAAATTGTCAGTAATTTTCAGAAATTTAGATCATGTTCAAAGAAATAAAAAAAGGGGTTGAAATCAGTACTAGCGATATTTAAATGAATGAATGAAATAAAAATAAATATCTAAATAACTTATAAAATATAATATAAATAATATATAAATGCCATACGGGAACCCAGAAATCACGACAGACCCATAAATCCCTTGTAGTGAGAGAGACCATTTATCTAAAAATATATTCAGTGCCTCCCACAGATTTGAAATATACTTGCGGTGGTAGCTGGATTGAAACACAGCTTTTACCCACAGCACATAAATGATCAACATGCGACAATCAATAAAATGTATTGATTTGTAACTATATTTTTATATATTATGCCACTGTTATCCTTTTCTTTTCGTTGGGTTAAAGATATTAAAAATGCTATTAATAAAACAGTTTCTCTTACTGTTATGCTATTATGCTAAGGAGCCATGTGCACTAGAGATGCACGGATCAGCTGAAATGACACCCAAATCCGTGGCTTCATACTAATCATCCACCCGCCCGCACATATTTTTTATCTGATATATGTATCCGCACCCGATCGTCACTTTAATAATTGAATTTTTGGTTTTAGGCATGATAGTTCACCGTCAGGGCCGGAGCAAACTGAACTGGAGCTCTAGGCAAAAGGTGATCATGCTGCCCTCATACCGAAAGCGAAAACGAGATTGTGCGTACGACAGCGAAGACCGGGGTGGTGGGGGGATTGTCACAGACGAAAGAGGATGCGCCGGCTCTGGTCACCGTGGATATTGACAGCAGATTCAGTGAGCTATAATCTGCGCATCTCTGATAGTAAAATAATACGTTTTAAATGAACATTTATTTATAAAAACAAAAGTTTGTCTTTAGACCAGGGGCGTCGCTAGACCCAATTCACAGGGGCACGTGCCCCAGTTAAAATCTCCAGTGCCCCAGTAAATGCATTGACTTATGATTTACTTCATATGCAAGTGTATTTATTAAGAGTGGTAATTCCGAAATAAAGACGTTATTCTCTAATTGCAACCGAACCAACGGTGGTGAAAGCAATGTGTTTAATCAAAAAGCAAACTGAAGCATCTCCGCGTGTGCGCAGAGAACCCGTGCGCCTCTCCCACGCGCTGTTCTCGCACGCGCTGCTCTTCTGCCAGTGCGAGTCCCGGTAGTTAACATGCGCGCCAAAAAAGCAGGCTACCTGCTTGTTACGCGTCGATCATGCATTGTAAAACCAGCGTAAGAGCCTTTTTTGTTTAGCAAGTTGACAAAACTAAAGTTTAAACAACATGACGGTGATCTTTCTAAACATGCCTCCTGATAGATTTTTTTGTATGAAGCAAAAAGGAGGGATGAGGAGTCAGGGAGGTAAAGACTTAATAAACCTAATTATCTGCCATGTGTCAGGTCTACAACAGATAATCCTATAACACATCTTTTTTTTTTTTTTGTATTTTATTGAATTGTCTTTAGAATTTCATTCAAATGAAATTAATAATTATGCAAAAGTAATTTCTTAAATGATCTTAGCATATCACTCCAGTTGTCTTGACATTGTTTTCCAGTTACATTTAAGATTATTTAGAAGAATAATTGTATTATAATAAGAATACTTTTATTTATAATAAATATAATATAATATAATATATATATATATATATATATATATATATATATATATATATATATATATATATATATATACATATATATATATATATACATATATATATATATATACATACATACACATACATCACGTGCCCCAGGAGAGCTTTATGTCTAGCAACGCCCCTGCTTTAGACTACATTTTCTTCATTTTCAAATAGATACATAAATTAAAAATAAGACATTTCAGCTTTTAGAGATACAGGAACAAGATAACAAAAATGGTGCCACTTCAGCCTAAACGGCAGCTGTTATGTTTACTTGGCCTTTTTTTTCGCACTGTGCAAAAACAGAACAGCATCTACTGTGCCTGGATTCAGACGATTCTGCCTCGCCTCCAAAATGCGGCCATCTGCACTGAATTGAGCGTTCGCTCACACCGCGTGTTGTAGGAATGAACAAGATTCTCCTCGTAAGGCGCTGCAGTCATGGAAATATGCGATCTTGTTTCACCCAGAACGATAGCAGATTTTCCTCTGATGACTCCTCTAACTGAAACTTTGAACAGTGGGCTACTCTTGCACTTCATCCATTATTTTGGGTGTCTCATCTTCCCATTCTGCAAAGCCCACTCTCTGCTTTGTTGCTGGTCCACTGCCATGTCCCGCAACATCCACCCGCAATCGACCCGCAATTAATCATAATGTATTTTTTTTATTACCTGACCTGCGTATTATCCCCAGCGCCCGCGGATATAACCGCCATCCGCGCATCACTAATGTGCACTCACTGACAGGTAAAGGCTGCTCTCTCTCTCTCTAAAGTTGTTTATTGGCATGGCATACAGTTCTGCCAAAGCATTTTAGATATGTATAAAGTATGCATTATATTAACATCTTTAAATTAATACAATATACAGCAAATTAAGAATAAATAACAAAACAAATGAATAAAAATAGACATTATTGCTAAAAATTATTACAATTACTAAAAAGTGTAGACTATTTAAATAAGGCAACTTAGTTGATTAGCAATTTCTAATGGCGTACAAATATTTTGCAGACAGTATATTTTGTTCCCTCCAAGTATCTAGTAAAGATTATCTGAGTCGTTTATTAAATGATTAATCATTTAATGTTTCTCTCGCAGCTGTGTGCGTGCAGTCAGCTGCAAAAAGGTCATGCGAAAATTCATACAAGTAACGGCAACTTTAGAAAGCGAAAGTAAAACCCAAATTCTGGACATTTTAGAAGATTCAGAAACTACGGTCAGACACATTTTGGCACAAAAGGCATATCTCTGTGGGTCTGCAGAAGACATAAGATTGTCTGTGTGAGTGTTGACTGCTCTTGCAAACAAAACCAGTAGCACGACATGTGCAGAGCGAGACAAGATTTTCCACTAGTCAATCGATTGAGAATGTTTGGCTTTCTTGGGCGAATACAAAAAAAAAAAAAGTAGAAATGTTATAATGTTAAAAAATTTTAAGAAATATAAAAATAAATATATAAATTTGTATTTGTATTTATATATCTATCTATCTATCTATCTATCTATCTATCTATCTATCTATCTATCTATCTATCTATCTATCTATCTATCTATATCTATATATCTATCTATCTATATATATATATATATATATATACACACACACATTCAAAAAATTAATATTATATTAGTAGGATTTATGTTTAAAACTAGGAATAAATTACTTCCGAAATACATACAAAAGTTTTTTGAAGAAAGAAAAGGGGGATATAATCTGAGAGAACAACACAATTTTAGGAGGTTGAAAACAATGACGTTAAAAAGTTTGTGTTTGTCTGTATGTGGTGTGAAATTATAGAACAGTCTAGAACAGATTCACAAACAATGTCAGGATATTAATCAATTTATAAAGTTGTTTAAATATATATTATTGAAGGAATATAATGATGAATAGAGGTGATTGAAAAAGGATAAAATGAGAAAGGTATAATGAAATTAAAATTCATGGCTGTTTGCAGTACTATGTATTTTTGGGTCTACGTTATAAAATGTAAATGCACAAATGGAATCAAACATACAATATGTGAAAGATGCCAAAAGGATAAAATGTGTCTCATGCAGAGCTCATATGTCTCATGTAAAAAGAGATAAGTAAAAGAAGAAATAAGTTTGAGTAATAGACGAATGATGTGTGTGATAATTGGGTGGAAAAATAATATGCGTGTGCTTCATCCCTCTCCATTTTTGACCATGCTGAAATGTATTTGTTGTTAAAGAATTTTTAGTTATGAGATTTCTGTTCGAAAATAAATGTTTTTTTATTTTTTTTAACAGAATTACTGTTCATTATCACAGCTATATTACAGAAAATAAATAAATATAAAAAATTTATAATAAAACACTGTCCAAAATCCATTTCAATATCTATTTAAATTCTGGACAAAATAAAAGGTAATATAGGTATTCAGTGCTGGCTTACTTATACTTATTACTTATACTTATGTATGTATATACTATGTATGTATGTATATATATATATATATATATATATATATATATATATATATATATATATATATATATATATATAATTCATCCTACTTTATCACATCCATTCTTTAGCTAAGCAATGGCACAAGAATCCGCACCTTTGGGCAAACATTTAATCGATCACTTTACAGAGCTACATTATAGATCACCCAATTACAATAAAAAACAAAACAATGTATATACTACAATATACTATAAAGAACAAACCAAAAATATTAAGGCCTAAAATAAGGGTCAAACACACAGCATGTAATGTCACTCACCAGTTGGCGTGGCTACAGTTAGTGAAGGAAAAGTCAAACTGGCTTTCCCAGACATCCTTTGCATCCTCAGGCAACACCTTCAATGAAAAACAAAGACATTAGATTTGTTTCTCACCAGAGTATTTACAGGGTATCAGCAGCTTTAATAAGAGTAATATTTAAGACCAAGTCAAGTCAGGTCAAACTTTATTTATAGAGCACTTTAAACACAGAAGTGAGCTAAAATGCTGTACAGAAAACATACAACAAAAAATAAGCATAGTAATATATAAAATACATGATAAAATATAGCTAAACTACCTAAAAGGGTACATAAATTAAAATAACCTGGTATTAAGATCAGGTGTCAAATGCCAACAAAACAAATGGGTTTAAAGAGCGGACTTAAATGAGAATGAGGGAAGAGGCCTGTGTAATGGGCAGTGGCAAATCATTCCAAAGTCTAGGACCCACCACAGCAAAAGCATGATCCTCTCTAAGCTTACGCTTCGGTTTTGGCACAATCAGAAGCTGATCAGCTGACCTGAGAGACCTGAGTGTATCAGCTCAGGAATATAAGGTTTCTGCAGATATCATAATGTCAAATTTAAGACTTTTCAAGACCTTTTTAGGACCATCAAGTATTAAATTTAAGACCTATATAATATCAAAAACACACATACACAAAGAAAATTGAACAGTATGGAAGACAGGTTAGATGCGAAGAATAAAAAGTATAGTTTGTCTAAAGTGATGTATATAAACTATATAGTATATTATGAGCAGGGATACAATCAGCCAGTCGTAGCTCCATGGTAAAAAGTGCCTTTTTGTGTTTGCTGGTTAGTTTACTTGTGGGAGTTCCATTGGCATTTTCCCGCACGTGAACTCTGACCAATCGATAAGCAGTTTAGAAAATATGTTAAACAACATCTGGCTAATGAGAGATGTGGATTTTGTCAGATGACTGCATTTGGGTTCTTTTCATCTGGTTCGGATCAAAGCCAGCAGTGTGGTGTGAAAACGACCCAAAGGCGGCAGAAAATGCAACAATGTATCATTTATTGCCCTTGGTCCGGACCAAATGAAGCGAACTACAGATGTGAAAGCACCCTAAGACCAATTGTAAAATATAATTTTATAGTGCCGAATTTGCAAAAAAAATTATCCCTGTTAAAAACTGCTTGCGTAGGTGAAATCTTTGCGAGTGTGTATTTTATTGGGTTCTGCCTATTTGGGTGACAAATAGACAGATGCTGCGTCCCAATTCGCATGCTATCCATCCTAAATAGTATTCGAAGATTGAATTAGCATGTCCAAAACCACTGTATGTTAAAAGAGTATGCCAAAGGTTTCCTGATGGTCTACTATTTCCGGCAAAAATTTGAAGTGTGGAACCAATCCATACTCTAACCGTTAATATTACCCACAAGACATTGCGTTGGATGTGAATTTGATTAGAACTACAAATTTGGGTAAAAAGTTTAAGTAAACTACAAAGATGGTGGATGCATGAGACCTACCGTCAAGTAGAGAGGCTTTGGTAAAGTTGTTTGAATGACTGTTAATCAATATCTAGCCAACTGGACAACATTTAAATAGCGTTTTCCGTGTTATATTTCATCTGCTACAACAATACTGAACTTCTATAAAGACGTGTTTGGACATTAACGTCTGAATGCAGAATTATCAAAAGACCTGAGGAGATTTCTCTGCATGAGAGACTCGTGATTGGTACATTGGTAGATATCATGCTGCTGCTTCTCCAATAAGGTAGGAAATTCAATATGAAAGAAATGTGGATGTGTCAAGATGATTGACAGGGGACGTAACTAAGCAACATAATGGTGTTAACAAGGAAAAAGTATATCGCAAAGCTTGCACACTTTTTCATTACACACATACAAAGTATATACGTTTCCTTCACAAAAATATAAGGTAAACTTAAACTTGTTAAAGATTACATTCAATGTGATGTGGAAGTTTTGTTAGTCTTTTCTTTCCTATTCTAAACCCAACCAAACGCCAAGGAATGATTATATTTATAGGAAATTAACTGTATCAGTGTTTCCTCTAGGATTTTTTTCCAGCTGTGGCGGCAGGCCTTTTTTACACAGATCTACCAACTACTTGTGGCATTATTTCAATGACAAATGTCGTGAGCGCAGTATAAGAAGTCGAGATCGCATGTATGTAATAGCCTACGAGCATGCCGATCTCTTTGCTTGCGTGTTGATTTTTTTCTGCTCGTGCACAAAACTTCTTGCCTCCCCCTCAAATATAAGCCGCTTTAAGAGCGCGCAGATCTTCTTGTGCGCTCTCAAATAAACGCTGCTGAGGTGCGATTTAGTGCGTTTATGTAACGAGTATGTCTCCAACATATATTAGATTTGCTAGAAATGTTTATGAATGCCTCCGGTATTAATGCGTCCTGAAATAAAGTGAAACGGCTATACATCGTGTTTGCTAGCCTCACGCACCTGTCACAGTCAGCCAGTCAGTCAGTCAGCACATAACCATAAAGGGTTAAACAAATGACGCACAGCACTACTACGGTTACAGAAAAGTCCGCGCTGTTATAATTCACTTAACTTTGAATACGTTTTGGTGCGATTATCACCCGCTATTAAAAACTGAATGTTTTGAATGAGAAGCTGTAATGTAGCCGTGGCGGGATGAATCTTGGCGTGGCATCCTGCTATGGAAGAATGAACGTAGCGGAAACCATGTGTATGTTTGGGTAGATGGGGTTTGATATCGGCCGTTCTCAGGGAAAGAGTTGAGTAACTTTTTTGAAGTAACTAATCCAACACTCCTCTGAACATGAATATACAATAAAGCTGTAAATATATTTTGTAGTAACATCTCTTGCAGCTCAATGCCGTGACCATGCCATATACTGAGATAAAAGCTTCCATTTGATACCATCATAAGCTTGATATAAAAACAGTAAAGAAACTGAAAGTAGTATCTGCTGGGATTTGCATGTTGTACCTTGTAGTATCTGAGGAGGAGGTTGTCCAGGTTCTCAGGATGAGCCTGTTTGCCAATGTTGGGTTTGTAGAGGATCAGGTTTCGACCACGACCCTGTTCAGCAAGCAGGACGCACGGCTGACTCCCACGCAGCTGAAAAAACATACACGTCAAATTAAAACACTCACGAAGATGATTGCATACACATGTATGCTGTTGTCATTTCTGTGTGGAGTTTGCATGTTCTCCCCATGTTGGCGTGGGTTTCGAGTGCTCCAATTTCCCCCACAGTCCAAACACATGTGCTGTAGGGGAATTGAATAAACTAAATTGGCTGTAATGTATGTGTGTGTGTGTGTGTGTGTGTGTGTGTGTGTGTGTGTGTGTGTGTGTGAATGTGAGTGTGTATATGGGTGTTCCCCAGTGCCAGTAAAACATATGCTGGAATAGTTGGCGGCTCATTCCGCTTTGGCGACACCTGATAAATAAGAGACTAAGCCAAAGGAAAATGAATGAATGATAAACATGTATTATTGTGTTGATGTGTGTAAACCTTGTTAGAGAGGTAAAAGCCTTCGTAATCTCCAGTGAGTTTCTCAGCTTTACTGCAGGCCTCTTTCCAGGGCATCCCACGATCCACACTGATCTGGAAATAGCCACAACACAATGTCAGGTTACTATGTTTGCGTCTGAACTGTAATATGGCATTAAACGTTTGCAAATAAAGCAGACGGCTGAGGGGATTTAGAAATGAGCAAAACAACATTTCAGATCTTTTACAATGTGCTGGAAACATGTGCTGCAAAGTCCATTAATGCATCATATCACATACATTTTTTGTCATGACATGATTTCTTAACAAAATCACATGACTTTTAATGTACATGCAGAAATTGATGTGGTAAAAAAGTATCTTTATTTAAGCAGGTAAGTCAATTGAGAACCACTTCTCATTTACAATGACGACCAGGCCAAGAGGCAACATAAAAAAAAAACAGATGCAAAGCAGCAAAGACAGCATACAATAACACAAATGCAGATAATAACATTTAAACAAAAGAAAAACTGAAAACAAGCACAGGATCTTGTTCCGTTAACTGGATTGAACATTTGAAGGATGATAACGGGATATAAGTATTGAGCTTTAAGATCTGCGTCAGATGATTCCAGTCATCAGCGGTGGAAAACTAAAAAGAGTAGCAACCAAATGAAGTGCGAACTTTAGGTATACAAAGGTTAATAAAACTACAAGAGCACAGATTTCGAGATGTTGTCTGAGTGATAAGAAGTGACTGTATATAGTAGAGTTTTCCCAATAAAAGTTTTATAAATGAACAGAAACTAGGGATGTCCCAATCTGTTTTTTTTGCCCTCAAGTCCGAGTCCAAGTCATTTGATTTTGAGTATCTACCGATAGCGAAACCCGATACTTCTATAATTCATACAAAAAGAATAAAGAAGAGCAAAGAAACAGATCCAGGATGTTCCTTGTCACACTTTATTTTGATGGTCCATTACATTGTTACAAGATACATTGCATCTACATCCCAATATGCCTAATAATTAAGCAGACTGTTAGGTTAGGGTTAGTGTAAGTTGACATGTGCTTGCAAAGTTTCTTATAGTCGGTTAAATGTCTGTTGACATCAACCGATTTTAAGCAGACAGTCTACTAATACTCAAATGAACCATCAAAATAAAGTGTTACCCTTATTTTTCGTTTAATTCACCTTATTTTAACATTAACAAACAGAGCATTTCTGTGAGCTAGCTTGAACAATCAAGTAATAAATAAAATAAATTCTTCACTTTTGGACTTTAGTGCAGCAGTAAACATAAAAAAATTTTATACAAAAACAAATAGCACCTCAACTTAAAATACCCAGCAGGCATGTAAACCAAAAAATAAAATAAAAGTGCCAATGTTTTTGCAAAGCCAGTAATATGCTTTTAGGAACTTCAGATGTATAACCAGGGTTTCTGCAGACATCATAATGTCAAATTTAAGACTTAAGACTTTTTAAAGACCATTAAGTATTACATTTAAGACCTATCACAATATCAAAACATTAGTGGTACAATAAATGTATTCAAATTGAACAGTACTAAAGACAGGTTGGATGCACCATTGAACTACAGAAAAAAAATAATCAAACAAACAAACAAACATCTTAAGGCTGATTTATACTTTTGCCTGGCGCCGCATTGCGCACCTCACGAAACGGACGAGTTCGCCACTGAGATATTCTTTTAAATGACAGGGGGCGGTCAATAGAAACAGACAGTAAAATAGGATGGATAAACAGAAAAGTAGAAAGTTTCTGGAACTAGATCATATCATTAATATCATTGAAGATTTTTAAACTAATTGTTTTTTATTATTTTTATAATTTATTATAATGATTATAAAGATTTTTATAGCCATTCAAGACTTTTTAAATCAAACTTTGCGTTTGTTCATATCTCGGACAGTTTTTCCTATTAAAGTTAAATATTAATGGCAACAGAACATGTGTTGCTCTACAATTATATTTTTATTATGGCAAGAATAAAAGTAAAAAAGTACACTCACTTAAAATACTGACTATTTTTTTTATTTTTCCCACTCAATTCACCTTACTGTCTGGCTAGTTTCTGTCCTCTACTTATAAGCTGAAAAGCCAATAATGGTTCAACATTCCTGACCATCATCACCAATAAGGCCTAGAAATTGGGCATCCGTATATTGTAAACTGATAGGTTCAAATATTCCTTTCCAGTTATCAAAGACAGAATTTGTTTGTTAATTTTAGTTTGTAACTTGTAAATCGTTTTCAATTCAAAACTGTACATCAGCGTAAAACCAATAAATGGAGGAAAAATATATTCTGTAATAATAAAACCACCTGGGTTTCCACTTTTGCATGGCCTCTTTTTTGTTTTAACAAATGTTTTCCTCATGTTTTTGAACCTTAAACAAAAACTTTCCTTCTTTCCCACTGCTGTTGCAATTTCCAGCCAAGAATTATTGGTCATCTGGTTCTTCCTATGATTACACATGGACGGATCATAAAGATGTCTGTTCAGTCGTACCTGTTTCAGACAAAATCTCTTCAAATTCAACTCAAATAAAATGTGGCGCCGCCAAAATCCAAAAATCTCCAAAAGTGAGCTACGCCAGCCGAAATCATGTCGCGCGCACCCAAAGCGAATCTCTGCAAACACAATGATAACGTCACATTCGCCGCACGCACTGAGTTCAATAACAAAAAACTGATTGGCTATTGCATGTTGGTCTCATTTGTAGTTGTAATACCCTAAATTACAATTGGACTAGTGAAATAAAGAACTAAAACACCACGAAAACCAAGCAACAACAACAAAAAAAGAATTTAAATGAGCATTAGATGTAGCGTTACATGGACATCGGAGAAATAAGACCTGAGCAAAAATTATTAAGACCTATTACAGTGAATTTAAGACTTTTTATTGGCTAAAATTTAGATTTTTTAAATGTTAGACTTTAAGACCCTACGGAAACCCTGATAACTATAGATGTGTATATATACATATATATTCGAGTCCGGATCGGGAGGTAACGTACGATTCCGATCGAGTTTGAAACTGTGTGATCGGGCCTGATTTCCATTAACGTGATCAGATCTGGACATCCCTAACAAAAAATCTGTTATGATAAAAAGTAATTCCATCGTAGTTTATGCACATTTTTTCTTATTGAATAAAATTTATCCTTCTCAGGTGTCAAACCGTATACAGATCTAAGCATTTCCATTAAGCATTTTTTTACGCAATAACCCAAAAAAATGTGCATAAAAATAAAGTGTATCTGCATAAAAAATCCCAATAAGCAAATTAAATCACAGATGAAAACAACAGAACAAAGATTAAAACGAAATAAACAGCGCTTTATTGTATTCGGTAGAATCTAACAATACTGATTTACAGAAATTCAATTAAATCTAAAATAATATATAATCTTTCTTTTATAAATCACTAAACAAATAATCTCTGTAAAGCAGCACACTTTATCATTTCTTGAGCCCAAATGGTTTACAATATGTTTAGCTGGCTAGTTATGAAATTGCGAATCTACAAGATACAGCTCCAAACACACGCAACGAGGCAAACGTAACAACAAGTATGACATCCCTCGAGCATGCACCTACCAACTGTAACATTCATTTTAATATCAATGCTGAAACGATATATTGTGCAAGGCTAGTTCCCGTGTACCTTATAGAGGATGACCTGGCCTTCCTGAGGGTTTCCTGGAGTCAGAAACTTCTCCTGTGTTTCCTCATGAATCTCATCATTACCAGGAGCAAGATCTGAACACACAGAACATCAGTTTCATACAACTTCACTACAGCTTCGGAGCGATTTTAATACATGTGTTTTATAATGGCACAATTATGCACAATAACCACAAAATAACAAAATAAAAGTCCTCACCCAATATTCCCATGTCGTATTTTCCCTCCTTTTTGTCCTTTTCGATCAGGTAGTCAAAGTTTTCTGTGAAGTACTGGAACAGAAAGTTCTGGTGATGGACCTCCAGACCCAAAATACGGTTCAGAAACTTGGTGAGGGTGCAGTCTGGGAGACCGAAAGGAGAAAAGCCAATCAGACACAGCAGTTTCAATTTGATATATGCAATTTTTGTGTGTCATTTACTTAAAACAAACATTGTGATGTAACTATCTATAACTCAATCCTGTAACACAATCATAATATTACTCCACCCAAAATCATCATAAAGCATGTGAAGCATGGGGTTGGAAGCATCATGCTCTGGGGGTGTTTTTCTGCACAGGGGACAGGATGACTGCACTGTATTAAGGAGATGATGAATAGGGCCATGTATTGTGAGATACTGGACAAAAACCTCCTTCCGTCAGTCAGAGCATTAAAGATGGGTGGTGGCTGGGTCTTCCAACATGACAATGACCCAAAGCACAAAGTCAGGAAAACCAAGCAGTGGCCTAGCCAGTCTACAGACCTAAATCCAATAGAAAATCTTTGGAGGGAGCTGGAACTTTGTGTTGCTCAGCGACAGCCCCGAAACTTGACAGATCGAGAGAAGCTATGTATGGAGGAGTGGGCTAAAATCACTCCTGCAGTGTGTGCAAACCTGGTGATGAACTATAAAAACTGTTTGACCTCTGTTATTGTTAACAAAGGCTTCTGTACCAAATACTAAAAACACTTATCTGACACAGTAATTTACAAATAAATCGTTAAAAAAAATCCTACAATGTGATTTCCGCATTTTTTATTATCCGCATTTTTTAGATTCTGTCTCTCACAGTGGAAATGCACCTATGCTGAAAATTCTAGATCTCCTACTTATAAATCATGGAGGGATCTTGAAAAATCACAGGGTGATAAAATACTTATTGACCTCACTGTATATGCATCACTATATTGTATAAAATATTTGTTTGTATTTATATGTATAAATATGTATGTATAATACAAATCATACGTATACATATCTATATATATCTATATATATCTATATATATCTATATATATCTATATATATATATATATATATATATATATATATATATATATATATATATATATATATATAGATATATATAGATATATACACACATATATCTATATATATCTATATATATATATATACACTGTGGTGGAGAGAGCGTGGCCGAACACCCGAAAGGGGGAGAGAGAGAGAATGGAGACACCGGCGGCTGGTCAGTAGCCCAATCAGAAATAATTAATAACACCTGCTTTCTCTAGTGATTGGGTCGGAGAGACGCCTTCTTAAGGGAGCGAGAGAGACCAGTCGAGAGAGAGAGAGAGCGAAGCAACAACCACCACATAGAGGAGCGTGTTGTTGATCCCCGAAAAGAAATAAAAATAAAGAAACCTTGTCACTACCTTACGCCGACCCTGTCTTCTTCTTCCCTCACAAAGAACCGTACAACATACACATATACACATATATCTATATATATATATATATGTGTGTATATGTACGTATATATGTATGTATATGTATATATATTATATGTATGTATGTGTATATATATTATATGTATGTATGTGTATGTATGTGTATATATATATATATATATATATATATATATATATATATATATATACACACACATACATACACATGTATATATGTATATATATATATATGTATATATATATATATATACACACACACACATATATATATATATATATATATACACACACACACATATATATATATATATATATATATATATATATATATATATATATATATGTGTGTGTATATATATATATATACATATACATATATATATATATATATATATACATATATACATGTATATGTATATATATATATATATATATATATATATATATATATATATATATATACATATATACATGTATATGTATATATATATATATATATATATATATATATATATATATATATATATATATATATATATATATATATATATATATATATATATATATATAAATACATATAAATACATATAAATACATATAAATACATATAAATACATATATATATATATATATATATATATATATATATATATATATATATATATATATATATATATATATATGTGCAAACATTTCTTTTGTATGGTTTTGTATTTCATGTACAGTATGTGTGTGTATTTACTGTATTCATATATGCATAAATATAAACAGTACAAATGTATTTATTATATAAATACAAACTTTGAATTTGGATGTTGTATAATATAATATAATATAATATAATATAATATAATATAATATAATACTGGTATAAACATCACTCTCACAGCATCAAAAATACTATTTTATAATGCAAGACCATATATTAATAACAGGTATCCTCAGAAATACAAATATTTATCAGCAATAAGTAAGCTCAAGCAGAAATGTTGACATATTAATCATAAAAACCACAAAGATGATCAGTAAATCAGCAACATAATCAAAATATTATATTTAATGATACAGATTTACCTTTCTCTGTATTCAGTCCCATCCGTGGCTCCTTACAGAAAATTCCCACATCAATCATGCCTTTCTTCATATCTGACAAACACACAGAATAATACAATTAGTACACAATCTGATTTATTTTTTAAAATCATATCTTTTTTAATAATGACCAGAACGGGTGAATTATTTACCTCTGAAAAACATGATTCCTCCTCCTGGGTATCCCTTGGGTGGAGGGACTTTGTTGTCGATGTGTCCCAGGATGGCTTTAGTGATCTTATCCAAAGCTTTGGTGCCGTACTGATACAGACAAAAGATAAAGCATGCAGTCAACAAACACTCATTAAAGGGATAGTTCATCCATGAATGAAAATTAACTCACTATTTACAGAACATCATATATGGTTATAAACCTTTATTGTTTATCTGAAAATAACGGCACACTCTAGAATGATCATCAGCCAATCAGGTTCAAGCAGCCCCATAGTATAATAAATAATGAAAGAAAAAACAAACAAAAAAAAAAAGCATAAACTTTAAAAGACGCAGCATTCTTTGGTTATTTTTACATAAAACTAGACTAGACTAAATACTACAGGCAATCCTAACACAACAAAAACTAATGAAGAGTAACAAATGAAAACAAAACCAAATTAAAATATTAAATATTATAAGCATGTGTTCTTTTAAGTTGGCATTACTGCAATAACACTGGTAAAAAGCAGTAAGCTATATGGCAGGACAGATATTCGCCTGATATTTTGGTACTATTTTCATACTTTGTTCTCAAAGTTGTATTGGCTCAGGTCTCTGGATTCTGTGGCTCGTCTGTCGCCGTGGGTCAGCGCTCCCTAAAACACAACAAATAAAATAAATGCAGAAATGTACAGGTTTTTCCACAGGCAGTAATGTGCATGTGGCAAACTGATGTTTTAAGTTAAACTACAAAGCTTGATACTGGAAAAATGGTTTCATTGGATTATATTAAAAGCGATTTCATTTTTTATATTTTATGCATACATTACAGTATCACTGATTTTGAGAAAACATTTGTATTATTAAAATAGAACAATTTCTGAGAGGGAAAATGATAGTACTCTATTCTTAAAATAGCAATATATTTTTAACTGAGCTGATTCACAAATTTAGTGACTAAAGATTTTTAATTAATTAATTAAAATGGAATTTGCAAATATTAAATTATGTTTAGTGAATAAGAAAATAATTTACTGTAACTGCCAAAAAATGAAAATAAAATCAGAAAATAAAAGGTAAAAAACAACAACAAACTAAACAACTATAAAATAAAAAATAAATTGTAAAAAAACTAAATAATAATAAAATAAATAAAACAATACTAAATAATAATAAAATAAAAGGTAAAAAATATAAAAGAAAAAGATAAGCTAAATAATAATTATAAAACAAATAAATGGTAACAAATAAAAACTAAACTAAATAATAAAATAAATAAATAAAAAAAATGATAAAATAAAATAAGTCTAAAACAAATAAAATGGTAAACAATAAAAAAATAAAATAAAATAAAAAAACTTTACCAGGCTCTCCAGTCTCTTGGCCACAATAGAGGCAAAGCGTCGTTCTCCTGCTAGCTCCGAGATAAGGAATATATACTCTGGAGCCGTAACCTGATTTGAGCGATGCGTTCGGCCTGATAAAAGCACACAGAATCAGCAAACACCACTGCTATACCATCTAAAACACACACAACACACACACTCACCGAACTGCTGGATGGCACGATCGGCACTCCACGGCAGCTCTAGTGTCATGTGGACCCTTCTCCTGCGGTTCTGCACACGTTTATCCGCTTGCAGAGAAATACCTGAACTGGCCGCTTCAGAGATGATGGCTATCAGCTATCAAACACAACACCTCAGATTAGACAACATATGGATGCTGCATGTTATCTCCAAATACAGGATTCCCACTTTAAGCCAAATATCAAATTCACTGGCTAAAGCAGAATTTCCATGACATCTATTAAATGGAAAAACAGCTGTTGTGCTTGTACATTAAAGTCGCCATGAAACCGAAGTAAAGATTATCCTTTTTTTCACAAACAAAGGACAGATGTGTACTGATAGCCCCGCCCCAAAGAGCTGATCGCCCCGCACTGACAGAACCATCCCAAAGGACTGATAGCCCCGCCCTAACGGACTGATAGGCGTACACTGATAGCCCCACTGCAAAGACCTGATAGCCCTACTACAAAGGCCTGATAGCCTCGCCCCAAAGGACTGATAGCCCCGCCCTAAAGAACTGACAGCCCTGCACAGCTAGACGTGCGCTGACAGACCCACCCCAAAGGGCTGATATCCCCAGCCTAAAAGAACGATAGCCTCGCCCCAAAGGACTGATAGGCCCCGCACAGATAGACGTACACTGATAGCCCCACTGCAAAGACCTGATAGCCTCGCCCCAAAGGACTGATAGCCTCGCCCCAAAGGACTGATAGCCTCGCCCTAAAGGACTGACAGCCCCGCACAGATAGACGTGCACTGATAGCCCCGCCCCAAAGGGTTGATATCCCCAGCCTAAAAGAATGATAGCCTCGCCCCAAAGGACTGATAGCCCCGCCCTAAAGAACTGATAGCCCCGCACAGATGGATGTACACTGATAGCCCACCCCAAAGGACTGATAGGCCCACCCTAAAGGACTGACAGCCCTGCACAGCTAGACGTGCACTAGTAGCCACCGCCCCAAAGGGCTGATATCCCAGACCTAAAAGAATGATAGCCTCGCCCAAAAGGACTGATAGCCCTGCACAGATAGACAGGCACTGATAGCCCCACTGCAAAGGACTGATAGCCTCGCCCCAAAGGACTGATAGCCCCGCCCTAAAGAACTGACAGCCTGCACAGCTAGACATGCACTGATAGCCCCGCCCCAAAGGGCTGATATCCCCCACCTAAAAGAATGATAGCCTCACCCCAAAGGACTGACAGCCCCGCACAGATGGATGTACACTGATAGCCCCACTGCAAAGGACTGATAGCCTCGCCCCAAAGGACTGATAGGCCCGCCCTAAAGGACTGACAGCCCTGTACAGCTAGATGCTCACTGATAGACCCGCTGAAAAGGACTGACAGCCTCACCCCAAAGGAATGATAGCCCTGCCCTAAAGGTCTAAAGAAAGTCTTTTCGAAGGTCAAAATATTTAATTAATTTATGAGGGCAAATAATTTTTCCAAAATAACGGAGTGCACAGATACATCGTTTATAACAAGCACTACTCCATATATATAAAAATAATAAAAGTACATTTTGATTTCATGCCGAGTTTAATGATATACTAATAAATTAATATGAATGACATAAAAATATTAATAAAATACTAAAATGATTTTAGCTTGAATATCATTTCACATGACTTTAACAGCCACTATGAGAACAGCAATTGAAAATGAACCTTATGGAGTGCCACCATAACATTAGGCATGAAACAGCTCAATATAATAAAAATACACTATTAAAAAAATACATTTTGATGTATGGAAACAAAAATTTTAAGAGACCAACGAAAATCCTGGATATTCAATGACTTGGATCAAAAACAGTTTTAATGTCTGGAGCAGAACTTGTCAAACTGAAACTCCATGACCATGTGGGAACCCTACATATACCCAGAATGCAACAGGAGCACCTTTTCTCCAGACATGAAGCGCTCTTTCTCTCGGACGTTGACGTGGTCGATGGTCAGGCCTTGCTCTGCTCTGCTTTCGTATCGAACGCTGCCATCGGGACGCCGCACCACACGTCCTTTACGGCCAGTCATCTGCACACACAGGTAGGATTTTAAAAGGGGGGGTGCCATGACATATCTGCATTCAGAGTTATTTACAGTGTTAAAGTAAGTTGCATGTAAGTTTTTGACTCTTCTAAAGCATAAAAACACCACAACATGCCAAGTGAACATGTTTATCTGAAAAACAATGTTAAAGTCAGTTATTCCCAATTGAAAATGTGCGTTTTGAGCTAAAATGTCTTTGTTTTGCCCTCTATAACCAGCCCACTGCCATACCTGTCAACCCTCCCGTTTCTCCTGGGATTCTCCTATATTTTACAGTTCTATCCTGCTGTCATCCCGTAAAGGTATTTTCCCGTATTTCTCCTGTATTTTTTAATCTTTCTGTGAAGAGCCGATCTCCCCTATAAGCAACCCATACCGCCGAACCACCAGGGGCCGCCACTTGCTCTTAAATGTGAATCTGTTCTGTGCTTTCATTTCATTTAGGCATGAAAACACTTTGAAATAAACAAAAACGGAGCGATTTATTTCCTTTTCATTACAGGCACCATTGCCCCTATGCAATCCTCAAAACAGTCAGTTCATGTAACGATGCACGACTGTCAGCTGATGTGCTCAATAGTGATAAATAAATCACCATCATGGTTTCCCACGAGGATTCTGTACGTACGCGATTTGATGCGGACCTCAAGTGGACACTGGGTTTTGGGTGCGTGTTTGAACAGACATATACACGTCGTCATCATAATAATAATGCTAATAATAATAATAATAATAATAATAATAATAATAATGGCGGTTAATTCCGCTGTGGCGACCCCAGATTAATAAAGGGACTAAGCTTAAAAGAAAATGAATGAATGAATAATAATAACAACAACATCTAGACATGCCGATCTTGTTGGGTTTTCTTTTAAACACAACAAATTTTGTCTTAAATGAGCATAAACAGCTAGGAAAGCAATCAAAGGCTTTCATTATAGATCTGTGCATTTTTAAATTGACACCTCTGTTAATGTATACAAAAGGTTTATACAGTGAAGAAAACATGAATGAGATTTGATAACTTGATTCAATTTCTTTATAATAGCTAATAATTTTAATGAGCTGAACTGTTTGCTAAATTATTTGCAGCTTTTTCTAACGTATA
The DNA here is from genome assembly GCF_903798145.1 of Danio aesculapii. Taxonomy (NCBI): domain Eukaryota; kingdom Metazoa; phylum Chordata; class Actinopteri; order Cypriniformes; family Danionidae; genus Danio; species Danio aesculapii. The sequence goes on from NC_079436.1 coordinate 56,708,174, forward strand.
CTAATTATTATATCCTTTGTAAATAATAATAAAAAGGTATTACTGACCGTTTCAGCAGTTTATTTACAATGAAACAGCTCCAGATGAACATATTTTATATCCCTTATTTTCACATCCCAATATTGACAGGTATGGCCCACTGCCAGTTGAGCCAATTATATTTTAGCACCGTGGGTTGCCTTGGCGGAAAACAGTGCATTTCATTCATTCAGTCTGAAAATGCAGCTTCTGGAGGACAGCAGCAGCCTCCGAAATGAGAAGCAGAATCAGAGTTTTAATAAATATCCACATGAGATGAATTTTACTAGGCAAATTATACAAATATTACAAATGTAAACATCAGCTAAGCAGATTACAGTGTAATCTGTTCACAGCAGACGTGGCAAGCGCGGATAAATAACGCTATTCGCACGACGCGTGAACATTTTGAGTTGACTTGCTTCATTTGCGCGTCAAATTCAGTTCACAACAGAAGCGGATTCGTGTGATGGGCAGGGCTTATGTCTGCCCGATGACTCTAGCTTCGATGCTAAATGGCTAACATGGATTTTGTTGAGAGAATAGCTGTGTTTATGTGCTTTATGAAGGCTGAAAAACAGTATAGATTTGTTCAGCGTCATGTCTGAGTCCACTAGATCCTTTCAGAGGTGCACCAGCCCTGTGAGCTCATAAACTCCTCCAGAAACTGTGCCTGGATGATGGAGGCTTTCAGTAGTGCTTCAGACTGAGCCGAACCCAGTTTGATGAACTGTTGTCAGCAGGATGATTTTCCCTAGGGATACCAACAACAGGCGCTATGTCATAATCACGCTCCTGATTAGTTAACGCGGTGCGAATGTCCGCCGAAGTTCAGATTTTTTCAACTTGAGCAATTTGCGCGAAACATGCCAAATGCGTCAATCGTGCAAAGCGCTCAACTCGCTCTGCTTCATTCGCATGAATCACATGTTTGTGCCGCAGTATGTCTCTTCGCGCCTTTGCATTGACTTAACATGTAAATCACTCACGCTTGACGCTTTTTCCGCGTCTGGTGTGAACGTAGCATAAGGCTGTATCATCAACATGTTTGCTTCTGTTTGTGTCATCAATCTGTGTGTGTCAAGCTGTCGTTGGTGAGGTCGAGTGGAAAAAAAGATTATCCAATATTTAAAATTTACACTGCAATACCTGGTTCAACCACTTGGTGTCAATCCAACATACTGCAGATTAAAAAGAGCACAACAGTCATGCAAATTATAGACAAAGGCTGCGTCCGAAACCGCATACTTCTATACTACACAGTACACTAAAATTAGTATGCGAGCCGAGTAGTATGTCCGAATTCATAGAATTCGAAAATCAGTATGCGAGAAGTACCTGGATGACGTACAACTTTCAGCGAGATTCTGGAGTGCGCATTCCCTGAATGCTGCGCTATCCCATGATGCCCCGCAAGTGAATTCATGAATGGGAGCAAAGCGACGCAACGACGCAGGTATGTCATGTGACCATGACAAAATGGCAGATGTAGTACGTCCGAATTCCATTCATACTTTCCACATTCATACTGTATAGAACGTACTTTTCTAACGGCAGAGTAGTACATTTAAATTCAATTGCAGTACCTACTGAGTAATAAGCAGTTTCGGTCGCAGCCCAAGTGTTTAAAAATGATTTGAGCATATTGCAGTATTTCTTTAAAGAAATAAACAGTCATGCTATCTATTTAATTATGTAAATGTGTTTAAATATATATAAATAAATATTAAACTTAAATAAATATTTAACTTAAACACCACATATAGGTTTTCACATGATGTTATTGATGAAGCGCAAAATTCAGATGGTGGAGTGATTCTTCTACATCGGAATCGCTATCAGAAAATCGAAATGTTTTTGTTTTGTGTTGTTTATAAATTGTTTAAATCGGCCAAAATAAGAAATGCCGAACAGCTTTTATAGACTTCCAAAAGCTTTTGCTCATAAAGGTGGGAAAGTTCAAGAAACTGGCTGATAAACGGAGAAAAGGCAGCATGTAATAAACATTTATTCAATACATCCATGTGTACAAGTTTTTTTTAACGTGGTAATTCGTTTGAAAGCACCAATAAAGATTATTTACAGGTCTAGTTATGTGTTTAAATATGTTCATGTGTTATATAAAATCAGATACAAACACCACCACACTTATAAAATATCCAGGAGAATATAATAACGCACCCAGCCATATAATCACTGTAATGAAATATCCATCTTGTTTTGCAATAATCCAGTCTTTACTGGCGTTTCGGCAGAATAAACAACCAAAACGTGAACATCGCGACGCGCAGCAGCGGTGAATGTTTGTTGATGGTAAGTTCATCGACTGAACAAAAAAAGAAATGCAACCCTTACGTCAAAACAAGAGTATTATTGAAAAGCACTTTATCCCCCTTACAAAAATAAATCAATAATAATGTAGACTATGCGTTCACGCTTTTGTATGCGCTCATCTGTTATTTCGTGATGTCTGGAAGATATCAGCATAGAGAAAAACTATAGTAATTTACAATAAACATGTTTTTGAAGCACATAGTAAAGTGTATGTGTACAACTCTTTGTTAATGAGCATAATTAACGTAAATACTGTAACGTTAGTGTAAACTGGTGCAGTGTAATGGGGTATAATTATAGAAACTGAAGCCTATTGAATGTTTATTACTAGTCTCGTTGTTCCACAGCAACAATATAATTAGAGATTAATTCAAGTAATTATATATAGTATGCTTCCAAAGACTATAGTATTTACTATAGTATTTTTCATGTAACGTAATAGCTTATACAGTATCTACTGCCTCGATGACAGGCAAATATATTTTAGTTCAGTACTAAACTCGGCCCTCTTCATGATATGTATCATGCCCAACTTACGTGGTTATTTTCTATTTATATCTCCTTTGAAATATGGTATAAATCGTAAAAATATGGACTTTACACTGTGTCTTTACACTTTACTTCCTGCCCTCCATCTGAATTTCACACGTCACCAGAACCACGTGATTAAAAACAACCTATACTCCCAAAAATCAGCAAATTAATCCACAGATTTACATCATGATAAGCAAATTAAATAAGCAAATTAATCCACAGATTTACATCATGCATTTATATAAACATAGACATATAATGAATGTATTTTATAGTGTTGTAAATATATAGTTAAAGTGCACAGCAGTGACTCTTCCTCCTCACCTCTGACACTTTCTCTGGTCCTCCGAATCGGTCGATCAGCTCATCCAGAGTGTTCAGCGGCAACTCTTTTCCCAGCTCCGCTATTTTATGTAGCAGCCTCAGCTTCAACTCCTCCAGTTTAGCTGAAACACACACAGCATGACTTCCAGATTGAGTATGGAAAAAGACATTAATCGCTGCGTCTAGACTAAAATGAGCAGTCATCTAATAAGCTGCACTGCTTCAATACCTGAATGAACAGGAGAGCACAGGATAATTATTTAAAAACTTTTCCAGGCCTGGAAAATTCCATGTCAGAATTTCACGACTTTTACAGGTTTTCCAATGACCGTATGAACCCCGAATAACAGATCTGTGAGTACTAACAGACTGTGTTAGTACGCGTGATTGTGTGTTAAATCCACCTACCAGCAGGTCCATTTATGTGGTTGACGAAAATCACATCATCATTGTCCTGTAGTGATTCGGGGGAGGAGTTTGATTCGCTGTCAAACTCATCAGAGTCAGAGTCTGAGTCATCGCTGATTTTAATAACTCCGCCCACTTCCACACGCTGCTTAGGAAACTTTGAAGGCCGGCCTCTGGGTTTTCCTTCAGTAAACAAAGAGAAAATGTTGCCCTATGTAAACATCACTTTAATATCATTCAGTGAGATTAATTTAAACAATTAAAAGAAATTTAGCATCAAACAACATCACAATCTCTGTAAGCGTAATATGCTCAAGCGTCCTCCTAGGCTTCAGTTCATGGCACCAGTTAAACACAGTGAGGACGCTTTCCTGCTTCAGTCTATGTAACCCGGTGAGTGATAAAACACTGCAGTCCTCTGTAGCACACCCTCGTTTGTCTATAATAGTGTTGCCTCGGTACTTAAATTTTAAAACCGTCTACTTCCCGCTAACACTGAAGCGCCGTTAAGCACAGATGAGCACTCGATCTTCACAGCTGCTTCGCGCTCCAGTCTCCGTGTATCTGTGTTTACACTCAGTTTACCATTCTTCACGCAGTGCAAACACAGATACACGGAGACTGGAGACGCGAGCGCGAAGCAGCTGTGAAGATCAGTCGAGTCATCAAGCAGATCGCTCGTCTGTGTTTGTACTCGGTAAACAGCAGAGGGTGAACTGATGACCTTCTCGACCAATCACAAGCATTTCTGTTGAGCACGTGAACACAATGGTAAATCAGCGCTGTTTCAAGAAAGCCATCAACAGTGCCTTAAATGTTAACGGGAAATTGACGGTTTTTCTTTTAATTCAGTATCGTGACAAGTCTAATATAGTGAAAGAATCAGTTCATTAACTCGAGTTTGATAAATAGCATCTAAAACGTGTGTTTGGGAAAGAAAACGTTAGCCAACTAATGCCATTTCCCTTAACTTAGCTGAAAATGAGCTCTGATATCCTTTTTTATTTTCACCATTCATTCAGAACGGACCTTCGGGTCACTCAGAAGGCGGTGAATCGATTAATTTGTGTCACTTTCTCTTCGCTGATAAGACATACAGCCAAGTACACAACGTTCCTATGTTACTCCCAACGATACTTCAGGATTTCTTCCCACCGCAGCCTTGATTTCACTTTTAAAAATGGCGGCTGCGTGAAATCAGTCTATGCCTTCACCTCGTGGGCTTAATCAGTTTATTCATGACAATCTGCATTAGTATAGTGTTATGTTTATTAGTATTATTCATGATATGCATATTTATATTTGTTTTAAAAAAACAAGTTTAGATTTGTCCACCTGAGGGGTTTTGGAGACGTCTGCATCTCCATATGGGGCATAAGAATAGGACGTGTGTTTGGACATTACCAGCAATGAATGATACAAAAAAATAAAGATTTAAAACGGTTTAAGATACGTTTGATAATAAAAATTCTATAATTTTTAAAGGATTGATATTTAAAAAGAATTCCTTCAAAGTCTTTGCAGAAAAAAACATTACATAACGTTTCATAACATTAAAAATAGAGCATTACAAAAGCATGTTTTCAGCAAACACAGAAATACTTTCAGAAATATTTATAATATGCCAAAGCCCACAGATCAGAGGGGCTTGAAGACTAGCCAGTGTTTGGTAGAATAACACGACTTACGTTTCCTCTTGTTTGCAGCACTTTTCTCTCTTTTGGGTTTCTGTGTTGGAAAGTGTTTCTGAACTAATGACTGGAAAACCCTCCTGAAGAACAAAAGAAACAAATATTATAATACAAAGCTTTAA
>NC_079436.1:56718604-56746104 GCF_903798145.1 Danio aesculapii
ATCAATCAATCAATCAATCAATCGATCAATCGATCAATTGATTTGACTGGCTGTCAATGGGGAAACATTTTTGTTGCAGTTTTTACTAGTGAAATTGATTGATCAATTGACCGATTGATTGATTGGTTGATTGATGAAAAAAGTTTTAAAAATCTATTGCACAATTTTTGAATGGCTGTCAATGGGGAAGAAGATGTTTACCATTCAAAAGTTGTGCAATAGATTCATCAGATCAATCAATCAATAGATCTGACAAGTTAAAACTACAACAAAAATATTTTTCCCCATTGACAGTCATTCAAAAATTGTGCAATAGATGTAAAAAAAATGTATTAATCAATCAATCAATCAATCAATCAATCAATCAATCAATCAATCAATCAATATGTACTTAGCACACATATTTACCTGTACATAATTTAGTAGAACTATTTAGTTTTAAAGAACAATATTTATTTATTTTGTTTTGCTTTATTTTTTTAAAAACATTAAGAAATAAATAAGCAAAGTAATGCTTATAAACTTTTTTGACTCCTTAAAATGATTACAGACACTGACAATTATGGGTCTAACAATAAATCAATATGAATAGACTGATTATTTGTGTAAAATATAGTGCTGGGCAAAAGATTTTCATGATTAACCACATCTAAAATACTAGTTTGTTTTGACATAATACATGTACTAGTATGTGGTAGTATGTGTGTGTACTGTGTAAATTTATGATGTCTTTATAAATACACACATGCATGGATATATTTGAGAAAATGTTTATATGTAGGTATAATATTAAGCAGTGTGTATTAAATCACTCTGAACTGAACTAAACTGAACGTTAACTCTTAAAACTGGACTGACAGTTTTAATTTTAATGTACTACAACTTCTAAGTTGAGCTGCTTTGACACAATCTACATTGGAAAAGCGCTATAAAAACAAAGATGAATTAAATTGAATACAACATATACATGTATATGATACAAATTATAAAAGAAATAGTTTTGTTTCCATGCATGCATCACATTATGCATCACATATAGATAATAAACACACATATATTATGTCAAAACTAACTTTTATTTCGGATGCGATTAATCTTTGCCCAGCACTAGTAAATATCAATATCACAATCACTTTTTAAAGAGATTTTTATTTTGACACTCTCCACATATTCAGGTCTATCCACACATTTCCACTAAAGCGCACATTATGGTATTTTTTTTTATTTAATAATTATTTTTTTAGGGGTTTTTCACCTTTTATTGGGATAGGATAGTGGAGGACAGACAGGAAAGTATTGGGAGCAGAGAGAGGGGAAGGGTTGGTATATGCTGAGCGAATCACTGGTACAACCCTTCCTACTCCGCAAGAACTGTACTTATCCAGAGCGAGCAGAAGGGCTGCCAAAATCACTCTGGACCCCTCACACCCAGCACACTGCCTTTTTGAACTTTTACCTTCTGGTCGACGCTACAGAGCACTGCGCACCAGAACAGCCCGACACAGAAACAGTTTCTTCCCCTCAGGCAATCCATCTCAAGAACACTTGATGATAATAATTGTGGAACCAACATCACTACTTGCTATACACTTTTATACACATATACACTTATTTAACAACACACTTTACATGCCAATTTGCACATAACAGCTGCACATATAATGTTGTATATAGTAATATACCTGTACATACACTTGTCAATCTGTATATTTGCACTCACTACTTACTTCTATATTTTTTTATATATTTATTATCTGTTTTTGTCCTGTCTCTGTTATCCTGTTGCACTGTAGAAGCTCTGTCACCAAAACAAATTCCTATTATGTGTGAACATACCTGGCAATAAAGCTCTTTCTGATTCTGATTCTGATGACCTTGAGCTGGGAATCGAACTCGGGTCGCCGTGAGCACCATGGTGCTACATGTCAGCGCACTTAACCACTAGGCTATTTGTGCCGACCAATTCAGCCAATTTAAAATAACATTTAAAAATAATGCATTATTTATTATGATATTACCCTGTTATTTATTGATCCAGATTATTAAAAATAATAAAGTACATATTTTGCTGTGGATGCTACAGAATGTGAAGCTCACACAGAGTTTAATGTGTATATTCTATACGGGGTGGGCCTTTTATATGGATACACCTTAATAAACTTATTAGGAATTTCACAAGAAAAAACAATGGTGTGCTTGGTTTTAACCTTTATTCTTTCATCAGATATTTACAAGCCCCCTCACATATACTAATGTGCCACAAACAGGACGGTAATATCACCAACAATTCCCATTTTATTAAGGTGTATCCATATAAATGGCCCACCCTGTACTTTGATTGCATTTGTAAGTTAACAAAAATGTAACTGGTTCTGTAATTTAGGTACATAATAGCTTATTACTGACATATTGATCAATACTCCACTGAATCAAATCAAAATCGTATAAAAAAGAAGTATCGACAAATATCGCATTGCTGGCTAATAGTATCAATATCGTATCATATCGTGATGAGACGTCTGATTTACACCAATACTGACAATACGCAGAAATGTTTTACCGAGCATCAAATCAAATATGACACTTACATCAGGAGTAATGATGCTGACAATTAAGCTTTGAATCTAAAATATGTTAAAACTGTGTTTCTCAACCACGATTGTTCTGCACATTTTTCCATCTCTCTTTAGTCAAACACACCTAATAAAGATCATCAGCTCATTAGAAGACCTGTAATGAGAGTGACTAAGGAGACATCCAAAACATGCAGTGTTGATGGTCCTCCAGGAACCTGGTTGAGAAACACTGCGTTAAACTCTGATTCTCAATGGTGAGCGTTACCCACCTGTGGCACTAGCATACACCACTCTTGCTCGAGGCAGTTTGCTCTGCAGGTCCAGAACGGCTTTACCCATTTTAGTAGAGGTCGCGTTCTTAGCCTTATGGCACTCGTCAAACACAATCTAGCAGAGGTTAAAGGTCAAGGCTCATTACTTATTTAATATTTCAGAACTTTCAGAATTCACCTTGATTGACGACCCAAGCTATGTTATAATTTTCATGACCATGTACTGTCTATGTATACGTGGTAAATAATAAGAAAACCTTGCATGATCAAATGTATTACAGCATATTATAAAACATGCAGCAAACTATTTAGTTTAAATGTATTATTATATCTATGTGAAAATGTATTAGATAATGCTTACACAGCACTAATAATGTGAGAGCATGTTTTTGGCCAAAGACAGAAAAAAGGTAAAGACAGCTAACTAATTCAACTAGTGGTCCTCGCTATAATGCGGTTCACTTATCAGGGTCTCGCAGTTTCGCAAATTGTTTTTCAGTGCAATTTGACATGCCTTTTTTTTACAGCGCATTGTGTTTTGTGTTCTGATTGGGTGTTGACCATTGTCAATCTCATCCGTGTCTCCAGCTTGCCAAATTAACATAAATCTTCGATCGCTAACGGAGTTCAAACAAGGATGGAATAAGGGTTATAAGTGTCTGCAGCAAGACCATCGTAAAGGGGGTCGTGACACGCAGTGCTATGCATTTTAGAATAGTAAACATAGGTTTATATTAGGGTACGCACACCGGCACTGCAAATTTCACGGTTGAGCTGTGCCACAGGGCGCCATCTGATTCATTTATGTATTTATTATTTATTACATATTTATTGCCACATCAGCATCTTATGGCTATTTCGTGGCCAAATGGATATACATTAAAATATTATATGATAAAAACAAATTCGTATTATATAAAAAAAATTACTTAGACAAATATATAAAATATAAACAGATAAAATTCAAAGTTAAATATGGTTCAGTTCTATTTTTGATAAAAAAATGTGAAACTCTTTCTGGTGGTAACTGATTCATTTCATTTTAAATAACAAGCGAGTGTGTGCATCAGCTGTGTGTTACTTCCATCTGTCATTTGCGCAGCACATCAGGTGTGCGACTTTAAGGATGGCATCTGTTTTAGTTTAGTGGATCAGTGACTGCAGGAAAGCAACATTACGCTGGATGCCAACATTATCCACACAAAAGCTAAAAAGCTTTATAACCCTTTTGCTGACAGCGATGAATGTTTGCACTTCAACAAGTTGATCTTTGGTTTCATTCTATAATACTGGACTTATTTTTCTGCGAAGGTTTGAACTTTGAGAGCGTTTAAACAAGAGAGAAAAGTGTGAAAATGTTAATGCCTGTCTGAGAAAAGTGTTTAAAGTGTGTAGTGAGGGGTTTTACAGCCTTAAAACATCTATAATATTGTCAAAAATAAAGCTGACTACTTCGCGGATTTCACCTATTGCAGGCTTTTTAAGAATGTAAATCCTACGGTTAAAGAGGGACCACTGTATACAGATAAATTAGTTAAACTAATTTCCATGACTTTTCCAAAACGTTGTGGGTTTTTCTGACCTAGAAAATGGCATGTCAAAACTTTCTTTTCCAGGTTTTTCATGAACCCTGCATATTGATACAGATTAAACCCATGTATTAATTAGCAGCTAAAAGGATTTGAAATGCATGCACTGAGTGTGTCTGAACATGAAGGATACGACTCCATCAAAGCTGGGTTTGCACCAGTCCAGGATCTGCTTGAGTCGGGTGCGATGCTGCCCGCCGGCCTGACTCTCTCCAATCAGCGCTGAGTATGTGGCGAACAGAACGCCCTCTGAGGTAGCCGTATCTCCATATTTAATCTGCACCAAAGAGGAAACGCATAAATTAGCATTCAGTGACCCTTTATGAAAAACTGATTAAGCTGTCTGCAACATTTCTTTAAAAAAAAGTTATTATAACTACTTTTTTATTAAGTTAACTATTAAAATGACCTTCACAAAAAAACCTGATATTTAGTCTAGATATTTAGATACTATTTAATGACTTAACTATTTAATGACCCTTGATAAAAAATGGATTAATCTGTCTGCAACTTTTCTAAAAATAAAAAAGCACCTAGGGTTATCAAAATCGCTTTTAATAGTTAACTAAAATATTTAGTCAACCAATAAAATGATCCTTCATGAAAAACTAACAAAGCTGATATTTAACTGATATTTAACTATTTAATGAGTTAACTTCTTAATGACCCTTCATGAAAAACTGATTAAACTGTCTGCAACATTTCTGGAAAAAAAAGCATTTAGAATCATTATAATTACTTTTAATAGTTAACTAGAAACTTGAAATAAAATAAAGATTCAGCTAGAGCAAAACTTGAAACAAACCAAAAATATATTAATATATAATATCAGCAAAAATGTATATGTTGAAATTAAAAACATAAACGGAAATAAAAATAATGCTAAATAAAAACAGTCAAACAAACAAAATGACAACAACAAAATAAATAAAAATAAAAATGACTGAAAATATAAAAATGAAAACCTTTAAATATATTAATAAATGCTACAATACATTATAAAAATAAGAGAGGGTTTGAAGATTATTAAGCATATCTATTTCAATAGACATTATATGGCAAAAACATAAAATTGACATTTCATAAACAAACCTTTTCTACATGGGGTTAATAACCGTAAAAAGACATCAACAACAATAAACCATACATAAAATAAAAACCTAAAAATTTTTAAGAGCTACTTTTTATAAAAAATAAAAAAACAGTCTATAATCTATTAATCTATATATATATATGTATGTATAATACTTTAAAATATTTAAAATATATTTATATATATATATATATATATATATATATATATATATAAATATATAAATATATATATATATATATATATATATATATATATATATATATATATATATATATATATATATATATATATATATATATATATACACATACACACATATATATATATAAATATATACACACATATATATATATAAATATATACACACACATATATATATATATATATATATATATATATATATATATATATATATATATATATATATATATATATATATATATATATATATATATATATTCAAAATTGCTTTTTATAGTTAACTAAAATATTTAGTCAACTATTAAAATGATCCTTCATGAAAAACTAATGAAGCTGATATTTAACTGATATTTATTTAACTATTTAATGAGTTATAATGACTTCATAATGACCTTTCATGAAAAACTGTATATATAAACTGTATATAAAAACTATATATATATATATATATATATATATATAAATAAACAAACCTTATGGATGATCTCTAATGCTACTGTCACAAGAAATGCAGGCAAACTAATAAGCTGCATTTAAATATTGTAAAAACATTTTCAATGCTTTGAGCAGTAAACCTGTTTTTAAACTTGGGATTTATTTCATTAAACTCACAATCAAACTCTGATCAAATGCAGAACTCGATTTTACAAACCTTATTTAATGCAAACACAGGGATGTTAGGAGCGTTGATGTCCTTGAGATCTCTCTCAGCATCGTACTTCAGGTCATTCGACACACTGAACCTACAACAAAGCAGATTTCCAGACAAAAAAAAAAAACAAGCCATCAGAGTGAATTAAGAATATAAACTAATACAGACTGACAATGGCTATGTTCCATTTAAAGATGCAAATTAAACGTATGCACAAGACTAGAATTTAACATAAAACCTTTGCGAATAAAGCAGCGTTTCCATCCAGTGAAAAACAAAAGAGAGCAAAAACATCACTTTCTGATAAACTGGAGCAAATATCAGTAAGAGAAGTGTAGTTTATTGTGTTTGGAGAAGCCACTGTGGTGCTTTCTTCTCTAATAAAGGAGTTGCACCTCAGAAGATGAAACACAATGAACGTGGTGGCTTTTGGAGGCGTGAGCTCTTTGGGAGAACAGACAGATGCTCAAGACAGTTGTGGAGGGAATAATAATTGAATAATAATAATAATAATAATAATAATATTGAAGCACTATGATGACAGACTGACATCTGAGGGGCTATGGAAATGAGCAAAACAACATTTCAGGGGCCTCATGTATCAATCCTGCGTATGCACAAAAACTTTGCGTACGGCAGATTTCACGCTCACGTTTGGATTTACTAACGATGAAATGAACGTGAGAATGTGCATTGGTCCATGCCCAACTTCATGTCTGGCGTACGTGCATTTCTTGTGTGTGTTTGTTTTATTTCCATTGGCGACTCCTAGAGGCAATTGTGTTAAATTGCACACTACGAAGTATCTTCGAACCGTGCAATGCCAGCTGTATGGGATGGGATCATCCACATTTCTAGCAGGTATATAAGGTTTTCATACCATGCAGTTGAACCACGGTAAAGTTAGTTTGACGTTTGACATTCATTAGCTCCTGTTATAGTTTGAGCCAAAAATAGGTCAGATAGGCATAAATATATGCCCTTTATGTTGCACAAGGCTTAATTTCTCGATTTAAAAAAAATAATTAACCATACGAATGAATTAAACAATTCAACCTTATGAACATTGCAACCATATGCACAAGACTAATTAGCACTCTATTTATTTTATACATTTTTTTATATCTTTTAATGTAAAAATTGTAAGTCAATTAAACTCTGACACCATTTGAGATAAAATATTTAAATAAACTCTAAAATTGTGTGTCGCCCAGGAGTGAGGTAACTCTCTCCTCAAAAGGTGTTTAGCATCCCCTGTTCCCCCACACTTTGACAGTGCGCCGCTGTTCTCCTCTTAACCTGCACCTTTACATGGGACCATTATTTTTTAAATTCACTCACAGTGCGATGTTCAGACCCCACTGCATTAACCGCGTCAGCTAAACTCTTCCACTCTATTTTTTTTTCTTTTGTTATTAATTCCGGATGACAAACCTGCAAATAACACAGTTTTTCGCCGGTCGACCTCCAATAGGAGCACCTCCAATTCACATTCTGTAAAGTTTCTCTTCTTGCTTGCTTTTGCCATTGCTTTTTCGTTTGGTTTTGCCAAAGTAGAGTCATTACCATATTTATTACGAGAAGGAGGTAGGGAGGGGTTTTGCGTTCGTGCACGTGCGCTCAGTTGCATGTTAATTCGGATGTACAAAGAAAATATGAGATTTTCCAAAATGTGCATGAAAATAGGTGGATGGAAACACAGCTAGTGAACATTATTGCATGTTTGTTTACCACAGCGCTCTTTTCCGTCCCTTTAAGAAGTTCTCCAGTATGATTCCAGCCACAGTGCGTCCTTTCCCAACACCAGCTCCGTCTCCGATCAGAAAACCTGCTCGCTGACTATTCTGAAGAATCACTTCGTGTTGCTGAACACACACAAACACAAATGCAACTTCATGCACTTAAACTAAACTTTAGAGACCGTTTTTGATTAGACTTATTTTTCTTATTTATGTTTTAATGTCACATCAGCAACATTGGCTATATTTTTGGCTGCACTTGTAAATTTGTAATCATTGCTGTTACTTATTCATTCATCGCACACTAACACTAATTAAAAAGTCATAAAAGATCTTTCAGTCTGATCCATGATTTCTCCAGAAGACATCTCTTTCATCATACATTTTTAATTAGAAATAGACATTATGTACCTGGCAGGCGTAGATGATGGCCTCAAGCTGCAGGGCTGACAGAAGGCCTGTGTTTATGGTGCTGTCTGGAATGGACAGTGTGTATGTGATGTCAGGAGGAGGAACGCTGGACAGTGTGTTGGTCTCCACCACGATATCAGGATGAGAGATTCCTATAGTAGCTGTGCACATGTAAACAGAGCATTTATTCACTATGGGAAAACACTACTTTACATCATTAATGTTCATGCAAGGTTCTTAAAATTACAACTGTGCATTAAACATGCTATCTAAACAACTTCTAAAAATATTAAATGCATTAAATGTGCAACGCAATTAAACTTTATAAATACAATATGCATTAAATGTGCCATGTCAATAAACTATGCGTTTATTGTGCAATGTAAATAATCAATATTAATACAATATGCATTAAATGTGTAATATAAATAATTTTAATACTATATGCTTTAAATATGCTCTATCAATAAGAAATTTTAATACTACATGCATTAAATGTGTCATGTAAATAAACTATAATTTCTATATGCATAAAATGTGCAAAATATATAAACAATTTAAATACTGTATGCATTAAATGTGCCATATAAATAAACTATAAATACCGCATGCATTAAATGTGCCATATAAATAAACTATAAATACTGCATGCATTAAATGTGCCATATAAATAAACTATAAATACTGCATGCATTAAATGTGCCATATAAATAAACTATCAATACTGTATGCATTAAACATGCCAGGTAAATAAACAATAAATACTGTATGCATTAAACATGCCATGTAAATAAACAATAAATACTGTATGCATTAAACATGCCATGTAAATAAACAATAAATACTGTATGCATTAAACATGCCATGTAAATACTCTATAAATACTGTATGCATTAAATGTGTTATGTAAATAAACTATCAATACTGTATGCATTAAACATGCCATGTAAATAAACTATAAATACTGTATGCATTAAATGTGTTATGTAAATAAACTATAAATACTGTATGCATTAAACATGCCATGTAAATAAACTATAAATACTGTATGCATTAAATGTGCCATGTAAATAAACAATAAATACTGTATGCATTAAATGTGTTATGTAAATAAACTATAAATACTGTATGCATTAAACATGCCATGAAAATAAACTATAAATACTGTATGCATTAAATGTGTTATGTAAATAAACTATAAATACTGTATGCATTAAACATGCCATGAAAATAAACTATAAATACTGTATGCATTAAACATGCCATGAAAATAAACTATAAATACTGTATGCATTAAACATGCCATGAAAATAAACTATAAATACTGTATGCATTAAACATGCCATGAAAATAAACTATAAATACTGTATGCATTAAATGTGTTATGTAAATACTCTATAAATACTGTATGCATTAAATGTGTTATGTAAATAAACTATCAATACTGTATGCATTAAACATGCCATGAAAATAAACTATAAATACTGTATGCATTAAACATGCCATGAAAATAAACTATAAATACTGTATGCATTAAACATGCCATGAAAATAAACTATAAATACTGTATGCATTAAATGTGCCATGTAAATACTCTATAAATACTGTATGCATAAATGTGCCATGTAAATACTCTATAAATACTGTATGCATTAAATGTGCCATGTAAATACTCTATAAATACTGTATGCATTAAATGTGCCATGTAAATACTCTATAAATACTGTATGCATTAAATGTGCCATGTAAATACTCTATAAATACTGTATGCATTAAATGTGCCATGTAAATACTCTATAAATACTGTATGCATTAAATGTGCCATGTAAATACTCTATAAATACTGTATGCATTAAACGTGTTATGTAAATAAACTATAAATACTGTATGCATTAAATGTGCCATATAAATACTCTATAAATACTGTATGCATTAAACATGCCATGTAAATAAACTATAAATACTGTATGCATTAAATGTGCCATGTAAATACTCTATAAATACTGTATGCATTAAATGTGCCATGTAAATACTCTATAAATACTGTATGCATTAAATGTGTTATGTAAATAAACTATCAATACTGTATGCATTAAATGTGTTATGTAAATAAACTATCAATACTGTATGCATTAAATGTGTTATGTAAATAAACTATCAATACTGTATGCATTAAACATGCCATGAAAATAAACTATAAATACTGTATGCATTAAATGTGTTATGTAAATAAACTATACTGTATGCATTAAATGTGCCATGTAAATAAACTATAAATACTGTATGCATTAAATGTGCCATATAAATAAACTATAAATACTGTATGCATTAAATGTGCCATGTAAATAAACTATAAATACTGTATGCATTAAATGTGTTATGTAAATAAACTATACTGTATGCATTAAATGTGCCATGTAAATAAACTATAAATACTGTATGCATTAAATGTGCCATGTAAATACTCTATAAATATAATATGCATTAAATGTGCCATGTAAATACTCTATAAATATAATATGCATCAAATGTGCTACGTAAATAAACAATATGAATACAATATGCTTTAAATGTGTAATATAAATAAATAATTTAAATAACATTTGCAATAATGGCCCGTTTCCCCTGAGAGGTACAGTACGGGTCGGTACGAGTCACCTTTATCAAGCTTGTGTTTCCACTGCCAAAAAAGTACCTTTTTGGTGGGTGTGGTGTACGACCGAAAGTTTCAGACGACGTCATTTTTACTCGAGGAAATGTCACAGTAAAGCTGTAGGTACGCTTTTAGGTACCCTTTGGCAGTGGAAACGGCCATAAAAACGTACCGTACCACTCAGTGGAAACGGGCCATAAATGTGCCATGTTATTAAACTACAAATACTATATGCATTAAATGTGCTATGTAAATTATGTTAATACAATACGCATTAAATGTGTAATATAAATAAACAATTTAAATATGATATGCAGTAAATGTTCAATGTACATGAACTATAAATATGACATGCATATAGTATTTAAATTATTTATAGAGCATATTTAATGCATTACATGTGTCATATATAAGATCAAATACTAGATAAATAAAATGTACAATATACATAAACTATTTAAATAATATGTGCATTAAATTTGCCATATAAATAAACTCAAATATTGTATGCTTCAAATGTGCAAACAATTGAAACACTATATGCATTAATGTGATTAGAGCATTTATTTGCTAAGGAAGCACCCCTTCTAGAGATTTCCATTATGAATTTTATGCAAAGCTCTTCAAATTAATATAGTGCATTAAATGTCCTATGCAATAAAAATGCTGAAATATTACATGCAATAAATATCCAACGCAAATAAACTATAGAAACACTATTTAACACAGTTTAAGACCCCAAAACAACTTAAACCTTAAACAAACATATCTTTTCCTTTAGCGTTTCTCTGATCTCTGACTGCACAATCTGATTGATGTCACTAATTTCATGTTTATCTGAGCTTTGTTTTTCTGCCTGCTATGACTTTTGAAATTGTAAACAACCATGAGCTTGCAGAAAGGCACTATATACAATGTTTTAAAACTATTAAGATTATTAAGCCAACATTATATACAGATTCCACTCGTGCTGCCTGTGTGCTGTGGATTAACATGGCATGGTGTGCTGATTTACATTTGGATGGCTTATATTCTGCATAAGTGTCGGCGTGCCCCAACTCCTCCGTCTCTTCATCATCTGCTTCCTCCTCTTCCTCGGGTGGTGGAGCAGGAGCAGCAGCAGCCTGTAGAAACAAAGATGATGAAATGTGAAGAAATTGAGGACAGAGTATTAGGAAACAGAAAAAAGGAGAACCTGCCTTAAATCCTGCCACTGATGGAGACAGGATCGCGTTCAATTCATCCAACCTGCCAGGAAAGGCGCTCAGGTTTAGCTGAAAAACACAGATACAGAGATGAAGTTAAACACTCGCAGAAACATACATTAAGACTATAATGCTTACAATAATGTTACTAATACTAAGAAAATGTTAGCATTTCTATGACCTAATGTGATACCCAAATATACTTCAGTGTTTCCCCTACCATTATCTTAGGGGGGCACCCTGCCCTCCCAATGGTTTTCCCAGGCCCTCTTGAAGTCAAGTTAATTGTATTTTATATAAAGCACCAGTTTCCCAGAGATGGGTTGCAGCTGGAAGGGCATCCGCTGCATAAAAACATATGCTGGATAAGTTGGCGGTTCATTCCGCTGTGGCGACCCCAGATTAATAAAGGGACTAAGCCGAAAAGAAAATAAATAAAGCACTAGATCACAACTTATTTTATTAAACAAGCTAAAATGGCTGTATGTAATATCTTATTTACACAACGACATGTGATTTCTGTCTCTACATGGTCGCGCCATTACAAATTTCTGCTCTCTGAATCGTGCATGGTGTAGTTCTACATCTCTCTGCTTTATGGGAATGAGAGTGCACGTGCTACACTGACAGGACCGAAGCATATACAAGCAGCCACAACACAGGTAAATGATGCGTGGCGGCGATCTATGTGCTCGCGTCACAGCAGCTAAAACATATACAGATGGGATGGGACGTCTGTTTAGTTTTACTGGCGCAACTCGAGCGAGTGATGCTCTCTTTGTTGCAAGTGCAGCCTTTGTATTTGTATGTGTAATATATATATATATATATATATATATATATATAACACATATATAAAAATTAGATTAAAAGATTAATAAATGCTTTTGGAGTTGTCCTTACATTGACTTTAGTTCAATTAACTGATGTAATCAAATCAAGACTTACTGTACAGAGTTAACAAACAAAAGGCCTATAAACCATTTCAATGCACTCATGTCATTGGGCCATGACACATCCTGCTTGTTATAAAACTATTTCATAACTGTAACAAAAGGCAATTAAATCATAACTTGATGTTAAAACAGATCTCATAACATTTTCAATATTATCAATGGCTCTTTTTGGATTCGTGGAAGCTATAGAAATTAAAAATATAAAACAGGAAGTATGTTGGGACCATTGTTTTTGTTTACATCCCTCAAAATGGTTTATAAATAGTCACACAATTTCCAATATCATAGGCTAGACCAGGGGTTCTCAACCTTTTTCACTTCGAGGCCCATCTCCTTTTACAAAAATAGCTTGAAGGCCCAAACTGATTGTCTGGGGAAAATGCTTATTTTAAAGCTTTATTTATTAGCTAAACATTTTTTTTGCATTCTACTATTATTCTCTCATTTTTCTACATCATTTTATAAAAAAGCTAAATATTAAATACATTTTAACACAGATTCAAAGCTCCTGATTTCTTTACTTCAGTTGTTCTTTACAACTGAGTGTATTTGGGCCTTTTCTTCAATAAATAAAACTGTCAGGACAACAGGAGATGGCATTAAAACCTGCTGCTGCTTGAATTAGACTGACTACTATTCATTTATTAATCTACTATTTATAATCATTAAAATAAACAAAGAAATGTAAAATACAGTAACAACACTCTAAATCAGTTAAACATCGATCTGAAGAGTTTGCAGCGGAATATTTTTAATACATTATTATTATTGGAGTTCGCTGTTCACTGCTGAAACACCACCGAGTCTCGCTACATCCTACTTTACGGGCACGCGTCCGTTATAAAACAGGACATATTTGGACAACTATCCAGATATTTTGAAGTGTTCACAAAAAGAGAGCACACATACGAGTCGCAGACGTGAGGTACGTGCGAACTGGTTATTATAACTCATAACCATCGTTACCTTTACATTTGCATGATGGTTTGATTTATACAACTGAGAACGTAGTCCTAGTTGACGTGCAAATACAGACGTCAGTATTTAACAGTGAGGCTGCTTTTGAGTCCGAATTAGCCATTTCAATACAGAAAATGGGAAATCCCATTACTTCGATCATTTTAATATGACATATTTAATAATGAAATTAAATCATTATAGTTTAATATTTAAGTTAATTTTAAGCCGTCTCACAGCCCACCTGCAGGATCGCTGAGGCCCACCGGTTGAGAATCCCTGGGCTAGATTAATGTGTGAAAAAGGTAAATGTTTGAACTGTTGTATAAATACAATATCACACTCGTAGCTGTGTGATATGGCTGTATATCAGCACGGCTGGGCACGAAGGCACTCAGCCTGCAACCTCAAGCCAAGAAACACCTCCCAGCAGTGCCGATATACAGCCATATCTCAGTGCTACTCGTGTGATATTGCTCATTTATTATACAGCTGTCTGGAATACTCGATTCTGATTGACCACTCACAACATTTTAAGCACTGTATTCCGAGATAACAACAGCTGAATAACAGGGACTTATCCCGGAACTTCGAATCACCTTTATATATATGTATCTGCTTGTCTGTCATGCCGTGGTTTTTGACTGGTGCTATCTTGTAAAGAAATAATAATAAGGTTAGTCTATGTTTCATTCAGCCAGTTTAATGTCTGTCAGCTTTGAGTTTGGCGCCATCTTGTGACCGAATAATGCTGTTACGACTAAAGTTTATTTATTTTTATTTTATTTGTTGCACATTGCATGTGTCTTTTTCTTTGTCCCGCCTTCTTGTGTTGTTTTCTGTTATTCCATAGGCTCCCATTCCAACGTGATCCATGCTCTGATTGGCTGCTGGTCACAAAGGCCTATAAAAAGGAAGTTCCGGCAGGGTTCGGACAGTTCATTTGTGGTGTGACGGTTGCTGGGAGTGGAGCTCCTGGATTACCCTACCCCTCCGGCTGACGACCAACATTTAATCTTGAACAATTGATCATGCGTTCAACTTTTTGAGAGCTTGAGCTTGTAGGGGTGGCCTGTCTATTTATTTGATTACTTTTGACTATGTTTATGTTTAGGGAGAAAGTTAAGCTTCCTGTATTTTTAATATTTCAATATTTATAGGTCTATATTTAGTTCATTTACTTTGCAGATTCTTTTGTTATTTTGGCCTGTGGCCAACTGAAGAGATGCTCATTTAAAATGACTATTTTTCTATAATAAATCTATTTATTAAATATATTACTCTCAACCTAGTGTCCGAGTTTGGTTGTCGACCGAAGGGGATCTTTTGCATTGCAAGTTTTTGTTTTATTTGGGAAATCCACCACCCACAACATTTTTTTTCTGTTTATTATGCCCATGTTGTTTTCCCCTAGACTTGGGGCGTAATAAATGCGCAGGTTAGTGTATAGTCCAGCTTTTTTCGCTTCTGTCATCTCATCGCTTAATTCAAGAACTAATAAACTATTAAGGCTCAGAACAATGTTTTGTTGCTAATTTTTATGTTTTGGAGCAAGAAGCCATGTAACAAGCGGGATAGTGGAGATGACAGTGGACTTCAGGAGAAACCCCCCTGCCCTCCCCCAATCACCATCATGAACAGCAACTGTGGCTGCAGTAGAGTCATTCAGGTTCCTGGGCACCACCATCTCTCAGGATCTGAAGTGGGACATTCATATAGACTCTATTGTGAAGAAAGCCCAGCAGAGACTGTACTTCCTTCGTCAGCTGTGGAAGTTCAACCTGCCACAGGAGCTGCTCGTACAGTTCTACTCAGCTGTCACCCAATCCATCCTCTGCACTTCAATCACCGTCTGGTTCGGCTCAGCTGCCAAAACCGACCTCTGTAGACTACAGCGAATAGTCCGGACTGCTGAACGAATCACCGGCACAACCCTTCCTACACTTCAAGAACTGTACTCTTCCAGAGTGAGTAAAAGGGCTCGCAAAATTACTCTGGACGCCTCACACCCAGCACCACTACCTGTTCGAACTGTTACCGTATGGTCGACGCTTCAGAGCACCAAGCACAAAAAACAGCCAGACACAGGAAAAGTTTCTTTCCTCAGGCTGTCTACCTTATGAACAGTTAAATATTCCCCTACTGTGCAATAAATATGTGCAATACTTTCTCATACGCACTTGTACACAGCACCTTATATCAATATACAATGTAATACTCTCTACATTCGCACTTGTACACAGCACCTTATAACCTGTATATTTATAACAAATCTGTACATACAACTCAAAATCCAGGTTTCTTGACTAGCTGCATCTCTGTTTAATGTTTATCATTTTATTTTTATTTAATTTTTTCCATATTTATTTTGTGTTGTCACTTTATGTACACTGGAAGCTTCTGTAGCCTAAACAAATTCCTTGTGTGTGTGAAGCACACTTGGCAATAAAACTGATTCTGATAAAGTACATCTAGGATGGTTGTTTTTACAGAATAAACCTTTTAGTTTTACACTACAGTGTTCTGCTTTGTGGCAGGCTGCCGATTAACCTGTCCGGCTTTATTCTGTGATAACCTCCTGGATGTACTTTATCCCTTACATATTAAATGACTCAATATTGTCATATGTCTACTTAATACACATAATCAGTTTAAGAATGTGCAGGGATCAATCTGCTTGTGTCTTGTGGTATTCTGTTGAAAAAAAATCAGGCAGGTAAAATCCCTGTATGAATACCGGTCTCTGACTGTGTCCAGGTATATCCCAGTACATCTGTGCTGCAGGACCCTCGCCAGGTAACTGCGCCAGACTATCAGTGCCAAATCCTGAAGGTTCTGGATACTCCAGCAGAGAATCAGATGGTGAGGAGAACAGCGATGCCACCCTCGTCTGTGCATGGCAGATCCTAAAAATAACCACAGAATGAAATATGTTCACTATAAGTCACTACTATTAACAAGTGAATGCATGATACAATAAAGTTTCTGATGTGCATCTGTGCATGACTTTCATTTCATAGCTGAATATATTACAGAAGGAATTGTTTGTGTATTTCCATGCAATAAATTGGCTTTCACACAAAAGCACCATAAAATTAGTACACACAACACATGCACTATGCCATCTGAAGTCATATGATTGCTTTGCATGAGGGCAGATTAGGTCCTAAAAGGAGATAGTTCGCCTAAAATAAAGTAGTTCATACTTCAGTTTAACATTAAAGAAGATTTTGAGCTGAATTTGTTGCTCTTGGTGGTTTATATAATGGCAGTGAAATCGGTTGACTATATGTATTAAGCTATTAATAATGTAAATGATGTCCATTTCCCTACACAGAGCGATCATTCACATAACAAAACCTCAGTGTGTCATCAGGAGCATGACTACTGATTTGGACTCATCTGTGTGTGTTTATTTTCATCTGAAAAACCTGTCACCATTCACTGCCGTTATAGGAATCACCAAGAATTGAGCATAAAATCTTCTTTAATGTTCTACTGAAGAAATAAATTAATCTTAGATGACCTGTGAGTGAGTGCATGAACAGGACATTTTCATTTTGGGGTGAACTATCCCTTTAAGTTTTCCTAAATTGAAAAGTGCAGCAATGATATTCTTAAAAATAAAAAACAAAGTGAGACCAAATGAGAACAGGACATGAGGGAGAGTAAATGACAACTTCATTTATGGCTGAGGTATTACTTTAAAAGCTGCGATACCCAGAAACGCAGCTCATAAAATCTTGTGATATACGATGCGCGGGCTGCGGTTTGTTTTTCACGGCAGCTGTGGACTCAACACATTACTTCAGACATGGCCAATGTCCAAAAACATTAGCTGTAAATCTGTCAAGTGATGGTTTTCATTCCTAGAAGCTCCGACCGTATTCCTGATCACACTCAATGTGTTGCACAGGAGAGAGCCAATATTGAAAACTACACAGTGCTAAAGCCAACTCACATGTCCACGTTAATAGCGTGCAGACAAAATTCATTCATTTCTTTTCGCTTAGTCCCTTTAGTAATCCGGGGTCGCCACAGTGGAATGAACCGCCAACTTATCCAGAATATGTTTTACGCAGCGGGTGCTCTTCCAGCTGCAACCCATCGCTGGGAAACATCCATACATTCTCATTCACACTCATACACCACAGACAATTTAGCCTACCCAATTCACCTGTACCACATGTCTTTGGACTGTGGGACAAACCGGAGCACCCGGAGGAAACCCACGCCAACACAGGGAGAACATGCAAACTCCACACAAAATATGAACTGACCCAGTCGAGGCTCGAACCAGCAACCTTCTTCCACATATTGCTTGTGCTATCCACTGCGCCACTGTGCAGCCCCGCAGACAAATACTATAGGCAAATAAACTTTACAGGCAATTATAATGTCCTATGCTACAGAAAGAGCTATAAGAACTGCAAATCGACAAAATATACAAGTTAAAAGGAATATGTTTTTAATTAGGCTAATTTTACTGCTCTCCTAAAGTTATATAGTTAAGTTTTACCATTTTGAAGTTCAATCTTCCTGACACTTTTAGATTAGCTTAGCTTAGCATAGATCATTGAATCAAATTAGACCATTAGCATATCGTTAAAAAATGACCAAGAAGTACATTTCTTAATAATGCCATACTGAAATGATATTATGGAGTGTCTAAAAACCTAGCTGGGGACTATTTTCAGCTGCTGTTTAATATCAGTGCACTGCGGCAGGCATGGTACAGCAGCAAAAATTCCTGATTATTACATAAGAATGAGATTATAGTGTTCTAGACACATCTTCCTAAAAAATTGTCTGTCTGTTTTAGCACAATGACAACTACAGAAATGAAAATTCTTGGCTGAAAGTGAAAACTGAAAAAGAGAAAGCCAAGGCTGAAAAACCGAAACAAAGAAAGAGATTATGCCAATCATTAATCCCATTGCATTTATAGTTTATATAAGTGTATAGTGAATATATATGACTGTGTACTAACCTTACTAAAATCAAGGCATTGCAATTGCATAAATTAATATTAAAGTTTCAAAGAATAAATTAATTACAAATTATGCAAAATAATAATTTATTTATTATTATTATTTAGCACTTAGCAACAATGGGTTATTACTTATAGGGATGGGGACTTCAGACAGATAACATAGCTATTGAGTGGTTTATCTTGTCATCTGCCCTGAGTTTTCAGAAAGATTTGACAGTGCATAATTAAATTTGTCAAATTTAATTGAGTTTAACCTGAGTTTAACTAAAGCCAACATATATAGTAAACTAGCTCAGAAAGGATTTGTCTACTTATTATTATTATTATTATTATTATTAGTATTATTAATATTTAAAAGCACTTTCTTGCAGGATTTTACTTACATTTCAGCAATGAGGGTACATGCTACACATCTAGTTCAGACAGACCAGATCTTTTTTTCGGCATTCTGATCTCCCTTTCTTTTGTGCGGCAGATGCTAATGGTCTAATCCGATTCAATGAACTATGCTAAGCTAAAGGTAAAAATACTCCAGCCATAACCAAGATCACTGAATAGATAAAAAAAAAATGGTCAAAATTGCACGGTTACATAAAAAAACAACCCTTTTTCTGAACAAAACAACAATCAGCATATTTCAATTATGGACTGCATATTTCAGAAACATGATGAGGATTAAAGAATTTGTCATGCAAGTTTGCAAATACAAAAAGTTACAAGTTATTAATAAAATTCAGGATTTAATGTTGGGTCAAATATGGACAAGCCAACGATTGGGTTAAAGAACAGTGTCATTTCAATTTGATTTAAAACCCAGTGTTAGGCTTGTCCATATTTGATTTTTGTCCAGTTGGGGTTATTACAATTCAACTTATTTTATAGAGTGTATAAAACAGGGCTACTCAACCCTGTTCCTGGAGATCGACCTTCCTGCAGATTTCCAGTCGCAACCCATATCAAACAACACTGCCTGTAATTATCAAGTGCCGTTCAGGTCCTCATGAATTGGTTCAGGTGTGTTTGATCAGGGTTGGAGCTAAACTCTGTAGGTAGGTAGATCGCCAGGAACAGGGATTATCACCCCTGGTCTAAAACATAATGGAAAATTCTGTACAGGTGAAGCTTTGATATTAATTTATGAAATATTAATTTACAGTGCATTTACAATGCAGAAGATTTAAAAAAATCTTTGAGTAACAACCTTGTTTGTTTATTTTTCAGTATTGATTATATTTATCAGTACAGTAACTTAAAGTTACAGTACAGTAAGCTACGGCAGTGTTTCCCAACCCTGTTCCTGAAGGCACACCAACAGTTACACATTTTAATGTCTCCCAAATCAAACACACCTTAATCACCTAATTAGAACATGAGACTCCAAAACCTAAAGTTAATTAGTCAGGTAAGGGAGACATCCAAAATATGTACTGTTGGTGTGCCTCCAGGAACAGGGTTGGGAAACACTGAGCTATGACAGAGCCAAACACAGAGTCCCTCAACAATCAAATGAAAGCTACCAGATAGTGTAATCTTCTATAACGGCCTCTTTAAAGCGCTCTACTGAATGCATCCTTCAATTTTTGTGCAATAAAAATGATGTCTGGCTGTCAAAAAAACCATCAAATTGTCTTGTATTTTTCTGGAAATACTCTGCTCCAACTGCCAGACGTCCAGTTGTGCAATTTTTCCATCTAGGATAGCGAAACGGCCAATTTAGTGGAGATAAAAACAGGGTCAGGATTGAACGACGGACAATAACAGTAAATTCGTTTGGACAGGAGGAAATGAGGGGAAAGGTTCAGAACAAGAGATGAAATGTCTGAACCAATCTGATGCTGAAATAAAGAAACACACAGCAATAGCTGGATCTCACACGCCACAGTCAAATCCTCCAAGTATACTTCTCAATAACTGTGACTTTCTACACTGCAAGTGAAGCGGTCTCATAACACTAACTAATAGGAAAGCCATCAGATGGAGAAAACATTTTTAATAGAAATAGAATGTGTAAAAACTTGCACTGCATGGGATATTTTAACAATTATTTTAGAAAGCATCCAAAGGGATTACAATAAATTCAAAATTGACGTTATATTTAATGATTTATATTGAAATGACTTTTATATAAGCATAACATCATACACAAAGATTAGAAATATAATTATTAAAAAATAATATGCATTTAAATAAACAAATGTCTAGTAAAATTCATAACAAATTAATGATATTTGCATTTTGTTGCTGGTCAAATAATAATAATAAAGTATATTTTAAATTAGGTTTTAATTTGTCTGTTTTGGTTTATTAACTTTAAGGTTATTGTGGTTTTTTTAAAAACATTTTTCTTTATTTGATTTTTTAAAACGGCTACAGTTTTATTAATTTTAACCAGATAAACAATTAAAGGCTGTTAGAGTAGTTAAAATACAGCTAAAAACTAAATCTAAAAAACAAAGTAAATCAGAAATACAAGCTGAATTCATTCATAATTATAAAATAATAATATGCATTTAAATAAACAATGTTAAACAAAATTTATAACAAATTCATGATAATTGCATGACATGGTTTTGGCTGATGTAGCACTTCAAACAATAATAAAGCCTATTTTTTATTAGTTTTTATTTTCTGTTTTGGTTTGTTAACTTTAAGGTTTTTTATTTAGTTTATTTATTTATTTATAAACATCTACATAGTTTTATTTAGTATTTTTTATTATTCTGTTTTGGTTTGTTAACTTTAAGGTTTTTTATTTAGTTTATTTATTTAAATATTATTTATTCATTTATTTATAAACATCTACATAGTTTTATTATTATTTTTTATTATTCTGTTTTGGTTTATTAACTTTAAGGTTTTTTATTTAGTTTATTTATTTATATATTTATTTATTTTGAACATCTATATAGTTTTATTTATTATTTTTATTATTCTGTTTTGGTTTATTACTTTAAGGTTTTTATTTAGTTCATTTATTTAAATATTTATTTATTCATTATTTATAAACATCTACCATAGTTTTATTTATTATTTTTTATTATTCTGTTTTGGTTTACTAACTTTAAGGGTTTTTATTTAGTTATTTATTTAAATATTTATTTATTTATAAACATCTACATAGTTTTATTTATTATTTTTTATTATTCTGTTTTGGTTTATTAACTTTAAGATTTTTTTAGGTTTGTTTAGTTTATTTATTTATTTATTTTAAATGTCTATATAGTTTCATTCATTATTTATTTTTTTTATAAATGTCAACATAGTTTTCATTCATTTTTTAACCATATAAACAATTAAAGGCTGCCACTGTAGTTAATATATAGCTAAAAATAAATCTATAAAACAAGAGTTCAGACATGCAATGCTCAGCACGAGTACACCCTTCACAAATGTCTCTTTTAAATTCATATTTTAATTCAGAAATAGGAAGCTCTACAATATTGTATTTGTGCATATCCATTAGATTAGTCAGTCCTGAAGCCAAATCTGGAGATTATCTAATAGAATAACTTACGATAATGATCCAAAAAAAAAAAAGGAAATTTTAGTTGAAGTTTTTGTAAATTGTAATTGTTTTTTGTATTATTGAATTATTTGTAAAATTGAATTTGTATTATCTTTCAATTTCTAAATATGTTTTGTGACAAAATCCTATTTTAATAAATATATCTGTTTAATAAATCTGTTTTGTTGAAATATACCAAAATACATTGCCTATATTTACTGAGAAATGGATAAAAACATTCATTTTCAAAATGGGCTGTACTCATTTATGCTGAGCACTGTATAAGCTTTTTTAAACAAATAATACTTTCCATTTAAATAAACAAATATAAAACAAAATCTATTAAAAACAATACGATATTTGCATATACCACAAATAATAAAAGGATTTTGTTTTTACTTGGGTATTATTTTGTCTTTGCTTTTTTTCCTTTTTTTTTTTGCTTGTTTTTTTTTTTCCTTTTGTTTTGATTTATTTTTTAAAAATGTCTATATAATTTTATTCATTTCTTAACTAGATCATTAAATTAAAGGCTGCTACTTAAAACTACAGCTAAAAAATAAATCTATTAAAAATATTATTTCTAAACATTAAAATTACTATTAAATACTAACTATTTATTTCTTTAAACACTGATTTATTTTGAAAACGTATTAAAAATATTTATTGCTACCTGATACAAGATATAGTTAAAAAAATCTACACTGTAAAACCTAATACACTGTAAAAACTTGAGTTACTTAAGGTAACTCAAACCATTTGAGGAAACCTGCTTGCAACAAACCATTTAAGTTCAAAAACTAATCCTAATGAGTACTGTTAACTTAATCTATTTGAGTAAATTAAGCAAATTGAGCACAGTAAAACCCAATAAATGGAAAAAAAAACTCAAACCATTTAAAAAAACTAATCTATAGTGAGTTATGTGAACTGACTCCATTTAAAGTTGAAGGAATGAGGTATTTAACTCGTTACCTTCAACACCGAGTTCAAAACTCTTTTTAAATGAGTAGAAATAACTATCAGTAAATTGAGTTAACTACACATTATATAGTTGACTGTTGGGTTTTACAGTGCATTAAACTACACTGTAAAAAAATTATTTGATCAATTAGTCCTGAACAGCATATGTTTTAGGTCATTCTAACTTATTAAACAAAGTTATTCATGTTCTAACTTAATTTTGAGTTACGCAAGCAGTTTTAAGTCAGTTTAACATAATATAATAACATATTATAAAGTTCAATAGACTCATAAGATTAATTTGATTCAGCTTAAAAAATTAAAGCAACCAGGATTTATTTTACAGTGTATAAACATTTTTAAATGCATACAAAAAATGTTAATCCAAAAAAAAAATAAAACTAAATTTAAACATATGCTCAAGTCTTAGGAGTTAAAAAATATCTAAAACATAAATAACATGATACACAACTAAAAACAAAACAATCACAGGCCTCCACCTTCTAAAGTGAAGCTTTACGAACTAACTCAAAACAAAAGCCAAAAGCTCTGAATATATGGAGCAGCCCAACACGAACACATAATCAAACCTGTATCTTTATCAAGCACAATCCTATCTGCTCTGAAACTGTAGTGCAAGAATCTGACAGAGAAGAGCATTAGCTTCATATCACAGGTAAAATATAAGATCTGACATATAAATGACAGCAATACACTGAAATACAGGTAACATTCACTCAAACACTCCAGCATGTGTTTGCTCTGGGGTGTGGTGGTCTCCTGTCAGGAAATGATGCTTTTTTTGGTCTACGTTTACAGACAGCCAAGCTACATTTCATCACATCTACTTTAAGAAGTGATGACAAGTGTGTGTGCTCTTGATAGTATGCAAATAGAGAGTAAACAGTGGCTGAAACACAATAAGAAGCATTCAAAAGCGTTCACAAAGAAGACTGAACAATCGAAGATTAGAGCAGGAAACATTGAGCTGGCAAACCTATGCTTGCTAGTTTCCATGTTCTCATGCACACAGAGAAAATAAACCTTTTCATGTGTCAAAGAGTGATTAAATGTGATTAAATGCACCCTCTGAAGTACATGCTTTGTTTTGCATACCACTCGAAAAGATTTTTTGATACTAGAATTTACAATTGCACTCTTAGTTGTTACAGTCGTGGTCAGAATTATTCACACCTCCTGTGAGTTTGTTCTTCTTTTTCAAGTATTACCCAAATGATGTTTACAGATTCAGGAATTTTTCACAGCATGTCCTTTAATAATATTTCTTTTAGAGAAAGTCTTATTTCTTTTATTTCAGCTTGAATGTTACGTTTCACGTATGTTTTGTTTGTTCTGTTTTGCGTGCTCTTCTCTTTTTCTTCCGCTGTGTGTCATGTGCTGGTTGTAGGTGTGCAACCATTGGTCCAAGGAGCTGTCAATCACCATCGACACGCCAATCAGAACCGGGTCCGCTCGTATAAAAGCCGTGCGCTTGCGCTGTTCTTGAGGAGCGCTTGGCTTACAGCCAGACTCCTCACTTGTGTTGGCCAGCCTGTTCATCTGTTGTTTTGATTACGATTTGCTGTATTCTAGTTTTCTCTTTATCAAGAGACTGCTTTATTAGATATGCTTGTGCAGCTCAATAATTATCTAGTGGAGAAATTGAACGATCTTTGTGAGAATTGGATTATATGAGATTGTGTTTTGCTAATGGCTAACAGTGTGTACTTTATGAGAACTCTAGTATTGTGAGCCGCTTAGAATATTTATTTGTTAGTTAGTTTGAGGAGGCGTTGCACTGTGTAATTTTGTTTTGAGGTTATGAAGTTTAGTTAAGCTTCGTGCTGAAGATTACGGTTTTGTTCTTCTGCATTTTTCTTTGGTTAGTCAGTTTAGTGGGTTGGGCTTTAGTGTAGATCGTTTTGTTGTATTTATTTCTTTGTTTTGGCAACACTCCTATTTCTTTAATTTGATTATTTAACATACATTTATAATGCATTCTCTATTCTTTGTCTGACATTCATTAAATACTTAATTTGTTTCACTTAACAAGTGGTTCGTTGTATTCTCTGTCATCCAGCATCAGTAGACTCACTGAATGTTACGTTTCATCCTCTTTAATATCTTAACAACTTAAACACGTAACATTGAATAAAAGCAGTTTTTCATGTTGTAAGCCATTTTAAGGTCAATATTATTAGCCCCCTTAAGCAATATTTGTTTTGGATTGTCTACAGAATAAACCACTGTTATACAATGACTTGCCTAATGACTAGAGGTGTGACGATAACCGCATCACCGCCTTACCGCCATAATGAGATGTCAACCGCGGTGATGTGGTTATTACACCGCCCATTTAGTTTATTATTGTATTTTTGCTTGTGAATCTTTCAGGATTGTATAGAAAAACAGAATAAACTAAATAAAAGGAATAAAAGGCCTGACCTAAGTATTTTCCACCTAAATTACAAATTTAGATTACAAAACGAAAACACTGAATCCTTTTTAATAACCAGCATAGGCTGTTTTTATTTAAGCCTATTTTAATAAAGCAGGCCTACTAACTCAAATCATCGCTCCACAGAAAATAAGCATTTTTTAAACGCAAACCGCTGTAATTCCTATATCCCAATCCCTTATCAACATTTTTAATACAAGTCATTATTTTAAAGATTATGACTTGAGAATATAAATTTTACCTCAGCGCATGCAACTTTTCTCCTTCACCCTCTCGCTGAGTTCTGGTGACGGAGTGTTGTAAGTAGTTAAACTCTCAAACTGGCACAGGAATATCAGTATATTAATAGAGGCTTTGCTAAAAAGCTGGTTAAATGTAGGTCTTTTTTACAGAAGCTATACAGAAGCGCGAGCTGCGACCACAGTGATGAGTTAACAATCGCATATATTTTGACTTAAAGTAGGCTATAGGCTATAGCATATAATAATTTTGTGTAAAGACATTTATAAAAACATGTGCTAATATATCACAGGGTTTGTGTAGGAGCAATTATAGTAGAGCATTAATTAAACTGCACAGTTTGTGTAGCGGATGGAGACGCACAAAATACACAATTCAGATATTTTCGCCGGAAGAAAAATATTCTTTGAACGAATTTGTTTTGTACAATTTGTATCTTAGTTTTTGTCGATCAGTTATTTACAAAATAAACAAGAATAACTAATAAACTTTGAGGTGAAGCGATGTGCCTCAGGGTCCGCTATATGCCGCGGCCAAACACCAACGGTTAAATACAATTGTATATAAATAAAATAAAAGTGAAATATTCAGTTTGGAATATTGAATCTTTGTTAGTGTATGATCAAAATTAAGAGAGCAGCCTTTAATTATCACTCTTTATGACAAACATCCATTGATCGGTCAAGTTTCGCTTTAGTTTAATCAAAGTGTTTGAACTTTTTGATAATTTAGGCAAAGTGGTCTCATAACCAATGATTAACTTATCCATCTGCGACCCACCCATAATTAAACATCATGTAGGCGAGCTGGATTAACCTGAATCGTGTATTAACGGCTGCACCAGCATAACCATCTGCGTATTAATAGCAGCACCAGCAGATATAAGAGAGTTTATTAAAAAGCCTATATGAATTATACTGATATTCCTGTGCCAGTTTGATAGTTTAACTACTTCAACAACACTCCATCACCTGAACTCAGCGCGAGGGTGAAGGAGAAAGTGCAGCGCTGAGGTAAAATCATATTCTCAAGTC
>NC_079436.1:56751104-56776104 GCF_903798145.1 Danio aesculapii
GCCAAAATATTATTAAAATTTTCCAAGTTGCTTCCAAACTCATCTACAACTAGCCCAGACGTTGACCACACTACAAACAAGTCATAACTGAATGCTATAAGAAAGAGAAATTCATCATTTATTGTTTACCTGGTGTTTTGTCTATGATTATCAGCTCACCTCTTTGACAGGTCTTCAAATTTGAGTGTTCATTCATGTCACACAGAATCATATAAGTTAAGCTTAAACAAAGCACACAGTCGGAGCCGAAAGGAGCCATGATTCGTTCGCCTCTAGAGTCTTCTGGTTTTTGAGTCGTTCATTCATCATGTAGCAGCATGTAAAGAGAGATGAATCAAATCTGAAGATTCGAGAAATGAACGAATCAAATGTCTTTCACGCGATGAACGAATGACTTAAACCCGATAGAAGACTTGAAAAAGGAACTAATATTCTGCTCCCCCTGCACATTGTGCGCGTGCGCAAATGAACGAATCACTCCGAAAGAACTCGACGCTCGAGTCATCCAAACGATTTGTTCAATATGAACGACTCGTTCAAGAACGACCCTCGCTAGATCACAGCTGATTTATGATAGACACAGTGGAGAAAACTCTGCAGGCACGCGCTCATGTCTGTATCCAGAAGTATCGCTGTAAAACGGCCGAAAGGAGAGGAAAAGTCACGCCAAGCAGTCACAGTGAGTGAGAAAGAGAGAGAGAGAAATTAAATTTACTTTCATTCTCTCATCGCTATGTAACAGGTCTTCTGCTGTAAGTGTCAGTGAAAGACTGATCCAGCAAACACACATACAGTGAAAGTGTGCACAGTTTCTGTGATTTTAAGTAGTTGGAGTGTTGTAAATACTCGCATTCAGCCGCTCGACTCCCTCGCCATAGTCAGCTATAGCGCATATGAGATAAACGATGTCAGTTCATATTAACCGGTTATGATTATTACTGAACCGATACCGAATTGTCCGCGTCTGCATCGAGGTGCACGAAGAAACAATTCATTTTGACACCCCTACTACCCCACAACAATGAAAAGCTTATTTATTCAGCTTTCAGATGACATGAACAACAAGGTTTAAGAACAACTAGGGTGATAGTTAGGAAGACAATACTTAAGTAAAAGACATTTTGTACATTTCTTTCCATAAATATAACAAATCTTAATTTTTGATTAGTATATGCATTGCTAAGAACTCAATCTGGACAATTTAAAAAGTGATTCTCAGTTTTTACCTTTTTGCACCCTCAGTGTTCAGATTTTCAAATAGTTATATTTCTGCCAAATATTATCCATCCTAATAAACCCTCACAACAATGAAAAGCTTATTTTTCAGTGTTTTAATGACATGAACGTCTAAGTTTTGCAAAAACTGACCAAGTGTTAAAAACAGCTAGTGTAATAGTTATGAAGAAAATTCTAATTATAGTTTTAATCAGATTAATGAAATATGGAATCAAACATATGACATAAAATAGTGGCAGAAGAAACAGACTATAAGACTGACTGTATTGCAATAACAAGAGGTTAATAGAAATCAACTTTAACAGTAACATTTATAAACTGTCCAAAACATGGCTTCATTTTCTGTATGTATGTTGAGTTCAATATAGTAACAAATCTAATACAGGAAAGGTCCAGGTGAGCTATTTATATGCAATTTTGACTTTGCATTGATGTCCCTGCATGCCATTAATAAAAAGATGTTATTCCTTAAAGCATCTCATTTTGTACTGAGCATGTCTGGGTGAAATTTTACATAATTGTAAGATTAAATGATGTTGAACTTTAATGCAAATTAGGAAATCAAAACAAATAATACCAATTTTTAAAATGGTTAAAAAAAAAAGTCCCTCTGAGGTAGCCGTATCTCCATATTTAATCTGCACCAAAGAGGAAACGCATAAATTAGCATTCAGTGACCCTTTATGAAAAACTGATTAAGCTGTCTGCAACATTTCTTTAAAAAAAAGTTATTATAACTACTTTTATTATTAACTATTAAAATGACCTTCACAAAAAAACCTGATATTTCTAGATATTTAGATACTATTAATGACTTAACTATTTAATGACCCTTGATAAAAAATGGATTAATCTGTCTGCAACTTTTCTAAAAATAAAAGCACCTAGGGTTATCAAAATCGCTTTTAATAGTTAACTAAAATATTTAGTCAACCAATAAAATGATCCTTCATGAAAAACTAACAAAGCTGATATTTAACTGATATTTAACTATTTAATGAGTTAACTTCTAATGACCCTTCATGAAAAACTGATTAAACTGTCTGCAACATTTCTGGAAAAAAAGCATTTAGAATCATTATAATTACTTTAATAGTTAACTAGAAACTTGAAATAAAATAAAGATTCAGCTAGAGCAAAACTTGAAACAAAACCAAAATATTAATATATAATATCAGCAAAAATGTATATGTTGAAATTAAAAACATAAACGGAAATAAAAATAATGCTAAATAAAAACAGTCAAACAAACAAAATGACAACAACAAAATAAATAAAAATAAAAATGACTGAAAATATAAAAATGAAAACCTTTAAATATATTAATAAATGCTACAATACATTATAAAATAAGAGAGGGTTTGAAGATTATTAAGCATATCTATTTCAATAGACATTATATGGCAAAAACATAAAATTGACATTTCATAAACAAACCTTTTCTACATGGGGTTAATAACCGTAAAAAGACATCAACAACATAAACCATACATAAAATAAAACCTAAAAATTTTTAAGAGCTACTTTTTAAAAATAAAAAAACAGTCTATAATCTATTAATCTATATATATATAGTATGTATAATACTTTAAAATATTAAAATATATTTATATATATATATATATATATATATATATATATAAATATATAAATATATATAATATATATATATATATATATATATATATATATATATATATATATATATATATATATATATATATATACACATACACACTATATTATATAATATATACACACATATATATATATAAATAATACACACACATATATATATATATATATATATATATATATATATATATATATATATATATATATATATATATATATATATATATATATATATATATTCAAAATTGCTTTTTATAGTTAACTAAAATATTTAGTCAACTATAAAATGATCCTTCATGAAAAACTAATGAAGCTGATATTTAACTGATATTTATTTAACTATTTAATGAGTTATAATGACTTCATAATGACCTTTCATGAAAAACTGTATATATAAACTGTAATTAAAAAACTATATATATATATATATATATATATATAAATAAACAAACCTTATGGATGATCTCTAATGCTACTGTCACAAGAAATGCAGGCAAACTAATAAGCTGCATTTAAATATTGTAAAAACATTTTCAATGCTTTGAGCAGTAAACCTGTTTTTAAACCTGGGATTTATTTCATTAAACTCACAATCAAACTTCAGAACTTCATTTACAAACCTTATTTAATGCAAACACAGGGATGTTAGGAGCGTTGATGTCCTTGAGATCTCTCTCAGCATCGTACTTCAGGTCATTCGACACACTGAACCTACAACAAAGCAGATTTCCAGACAAAAAAAAAAACAAGTCATCAGAGTGAATGAAGAATATAAACTAATACAGACTGACAATGGCTATGTTTCCATTTAAAGATGCAAATTAAACGTATGCACAAAACTAGAATTTCACATAAAACCTTTGCGAATAAAGCAGCGTTTCCATCCAGTGAAAAACAAAAGAGAGCAAATTTCAGTCAGAGAAGTGCAGTTTAGTGTGTTTGGAGAAGCCACTGTGGTGCTTTCTTCTCTAATAAAAGAGTTGCACCTAAGAAGATGAAACACAATGAACGTGGTGGCTTTTGGAGGCGTGAGCTCTTTGGGAGAACAGACAGATGCTCAAGACAGTTGTGGAGGGAATAATAATTGAATAATAATAATAATAATAATAATAATATTGAAGCACTATGACAGACTGACATCTGAGGCTATGGAAATGAGCAAAACAACATTTCAGGGGCCTCATGTATCAATCCTGCGTATGCACAAAAACTTTGCGTACGGCAGATTTCACGCCACGTTTGGATTTACTAACGATGAAATGAACGTGAGAATGTGCATTGGTCCATGCCCAACTTCATGTCTGGCGTACGTGCATTTCTTGTGTGTGTTTGTTTTATTTCCATTGGCGACTCCTAGAGGCAATTGTGTTAAATTGCACACTACGAAGTATCTTCGAACCGTGCAATGCCAGCTGTATGGATGGGATCATCCACATTTCTAGCAGGTATATAAGGTTTTCATACCATGCAGTTGAACCACGGTAAAGTTAGTTTGACGTTTGACATTCATTAGCTCCTGTTATAGTTTGAGCCAAAAATAGGTCAGATAGGCATAAATATATGCCTTTATGTTGCACAAGGCTTAATTTCTCGATTTAAAAAAAATAATTAACCATACGAATGAATTAAACAATTCAACCTTATGAACATTGCAACCATATGCACAAGACTAATTAGCACTCTATTTATTTTATACATTTTTTATATCTTTTAATGTAAAAATTGTAAGTCAATTAAACTCTGACACCATTTGAGATAAAATATTTAAATAAACTCTAAAATTGTGTGTCGCCCAGGAGTGAGGTAACTCTCTCCTCAAAAGGTGTTTAGCATCCCCTGTTCCCCCACACTTTGACAGTGCGCCGCTGTTCTCCTCTTAACCTGCACCTTTACATGGGACCATTATTTTTTAAATTCACTCACAGTGCGATGTTCAGACCCCACTGCATTAACGCGTCAGCTAAACTCTTCCACTCTATTTTTTTTTCTTTTGTTATTAATTCCGGATGACAAACCTGCAAATAACACAGTTTTTCGCGCGGTCGACCTCCAATAGGAGCACCTCCAATTCACATTCTGTAAAGTTTCTCTTCTTGCTTGCTTTTGCCATTGCTTTTTCGTTTGGTTTTGCCAAAGTAGAGTCATTACCATATTTATTACGAGAAGGAGGTAGGGAGGGGTTTTGCGTTCGTGCACGTGCGCTCAGTTGCATGTTAATTCGGATGTACAAAGAAATATGAGATTTTCCAAAATGTGCATGAAAATAGGTGGATGGAAACACAGCTAGTGAACATTATTGCATGTTTGTTTACCACAGCGCTCTTTTCCGTCCCTTTAAGAAGTTCTCCAGTATGATTCCAGCCACAGTGCGTCCTTTCCACACCAGCTCCGTCTCCGATCAGAAAACCTGCTCGCTGACTATTCTGAAGAATCACTTCGTGTTGCTGAACACACACAAACACAAATGCAACTTCATGCACTTAAACTAACTTTAGAGACCGTTTTTGATTAGACTTATTTTTCTTATTTATGTTTTAATGTCACATCAGCAACATTGGCTATATTTTTGGCTGCACTTGTAAATTTGTAATCATTGCTGTTACTTATTCATTCATCGCACACTAACACTAATTAAAAAGTCATAAAAGATCTTTCAGTCTGATCCATGATTTCTCCAGAAGACATCTCTTTCATCATACATTTTTAATTAGAAATAGACATTATGTACCTGGCAGGCGTAGATGATGGCCTCAAGCTGCAGGGCTGACAGAAGGCCTGTGTTTATGGTGCTGTCTGGAATGGACAGTGTGTATGTGATGTCAGGAGGAGGAACGCTGGACAGTGTGTTGGTCTCCACACGATATCAGGATGAGAGATTCCTATAGTAGCTGTGCACATGTAAACAGAGCATTTATTCACTATGGGAAAACACTACTTTACATCATTAATGTTCATGCAAGGTTCTTAAAATTACAACTGTGCATTAAACATGCTATCTAAACAACTTCTAAAATATTAAATGCATTAAATGTGCAACGCAATTAAACTTTATAAATACAATATGCATTAAATGTGCCATGTCAATAAACTATGCGTTTATTGTGCAATGTAAATAATCAATATTAATACAATATGCATTAAATGTGTAATATAAATAATTTTAATACTATATGCTTTAAATATGCTCTATCAATAAGAAATTTTAATACTACATGCATTAAATGTGTCATGTAAATAAACTATAATTTCTATATGCATAAAATGTGCAAAATATATAAACATTTAAATACTGTATGCATTAAATGTGCCATATAAATAAACTATAAATACCGCATGCATTAAATGTGCCATATAAATAAACTATAAATACTGCATGCATTAAATGTGCCATATAATAAACTATAAATACTGCATGCATTAAATGTGCCATATAAATAAACTATCAATACTGTATGCATTAAACATGCCAGGTAAATAAACTAAATACTGTATGCATTAAACATGCCATGTAAAAACAATAAATACTGTATGCATTAAACATGCCATGTAAATAAACAATAAATACTGTATGCATTAAACATGCCATGTAAATACTCTATAAATACTGTATGCATTAAATGTGTTATGTAAATAAACTATCAATACTGTATGCATTAAACATGCCATGTAAATACTATAAATACTGTATGCATTAAATGTGTTATGTAAATAAACTATCAATACTGTATGCATTAAACATGCCATGTAAATAAACTATAAATACTGTATGCATTAAACATGCCAGGTAAATAAACAATAAATACTGTATGCATTAAATGTGTTATGTAAATAAACTATAAATACTGTATGCATTAAACATGCCATGAAATAAACTATAAATACTGTATGCATTAAATGTGTTATGTAAATAAACTATAAATACTGTATGCATTAAACATGCCATGAAAATAAACTATAAATACTGTATGCATTAAACATGCCATGAAAATAAACTATAAATACTGTATGCATTAACATGCCATGAAATAAACTATAATACTGTATGCATTAAACATGCCATGAAAATAAACTATAAATACTGTATGCATTAAATGTGTTATGTAAATACTCTATAAATACTGTATGCATTAAATGTGTTATGTAAATAAACTATCAATACTGTATGCATTAAACATGCCATGAAATAAACTATAAATACTGTATGCATTAAACATGCCATGAAATAAACTATAAATACTGTATGCATTAAACATGCCATGAAAATAACTATAAATACTGTATGCATTAAATGTGCCATGTAAATACTCTATAAATACTGTATGCATAAATGTGCCATGTAAATACTCTAAAATACTGTATGCATTAAATGTGCCATGTAATACTCTATAAATACTGTATGCATTAAATGTGCCATGTAAATACTCTATAAATACTGTATGCATTAAATGTGCCATGTAAATACTCTATAAATACTGTATGCATTAAATGTGCCATGTAAATACTCTATAAATACTGTATGCATTAATGTGCCATGTAAATACTCTATAAATACTGTATGCATTAACGTGTTATGTAAATAAACTATAAATACTGTATGCATTAAATGTGCCATATAATACTCTATAAATACTGTATGCATTAAATGCCATGTAAATAAACTATAAATACTGTATGCATTAAATGTGCCATGTAAATACTCTATAAATACTGTATGCATTAATGTGCCATGTAAATACTCTATAAATACTGTATGCATTAAATGTGTTATGTAAATAAACTATCAATACTGTATGCATTAAATGTGTTATGTAAATAAACTATATAATACTGTATGCATTAAATGTGTTATGTAAATAAACTATCAATACTGTATGCATTAAACATGCCATGAAAATAAACTATAAATACTGTATGCATTAATGTGTTATGTAAATAAACTATACTGTATGCATTAAATGTGCCATGTAAATAAACTATAAATACTGTATGCATTAAATGTGCCATATAAATAAACTATAAATACTGTATGCATTAAATGTGCCATGTAAATAAACTATAATACTGTATGCATTAAATGTGTTATGTAAATAAACTATACTGTATGCATTAAATGTGCCATGTAAATAAACTATAAATACTGTATGCATTAAATGTGCCATGTAAATACTCTATAAATATAATATGCATTAAATGTGCCATGTAAATACTCTATAAATATAATATGCATCAAATGTGCTACGTAAATAA
Source organism: Danio aesculapii (assembly GCF_903798145.1). Taxonomy (NCBI): domain Eukaryota; kingdom Metazoa; phylum Chordata; class Actinopteri; order Cypriniformes; family Danionidae; genus Danio; species Danio aesculapii. The sequence goes on from NC_079436.1 coordinate 56,759,223, forward strand.
ACAATATGAATACAATATGCTTTAAATGTGTAATATAAATAATAATTTAAATAACATTTGCAATAATGGCCCGTTTCCCCTGAGAGGTACAGTACGGGTTCGGTACGAGTCACCTTTATCAAGCTTGTGTTTCCACTGCCAAAAAAGTACCTTTTTGGTGGGTGTGGTGTACGACCGAAGTTTCAGACGACGTCATTTTTACTCGAGGAAATGTCACAGTAAGCTGTAGGTACGCTTTTAGGTACCCTTTGGCAGTGGAAACGGCCATAAAAACGTACCGTACCACTCATGGAAACGGGCCATAAATGTGCCATGTTATTAAACTACAAATACTATATGCATTAAATGTGCTATGTAAATTATGTTAATACAATACGCATTAAATGTGTATATAAATAAACATTTAAATATGATATGCAGTAAATGTTCAATGTACATGAACTATAAATATGACATGCATATAGTATTTAAATTATTTATAGAGCATATTTAATGCATTACATGTGTCATATATAAGATCAAATACTAGATAAATAAAATGTACAATATACATAACTATTTAAATAATATGTGCATTAAATTTGCCATATAATAAACTCAATATTGTATGCTTCAAATGTGCAAACAATTGAAACACTATATGCATTAATGTGATTAGAGCATTTATTTGCTAAGGAAGCACCCCTTCTAGAGATTTCCATTATGAATTTTATGCAAAGCTCTTCAAATTAATATAGTGCATTAAATGTCCTATGCAATAAAAATGCTGAAATATTACATGCAATAATATCCAACGCAAATAAACTATAGAACACCTATTAACACAGTTTAAGACCCCAAAACAACTAAACCTTAAACAAACATATCTTTTCCTTTAGCGTTTCTCTGATCTCTGACTGCACAATCTGATTGATGTCACTAATTCATGTTTATCTGAGCTTTGTTTTTCTGCCTGCTATGACTTTTGAAATTGTAAACAACCATGAGCTTGCAGAAAGGCACTATATACAATGTTTTAAAACTATTAAGATTATTAAGCCAACATTATATACAGATTCCACTCGTGCTGCCTGTGTGCTGTGGATTAACATGGCATGGTGTGCTGATTTACATTTGGATGGCTTATATCTGCATAAGTGTCGGCGTGCCCCAACTCCTCCGTCTCTTCATCATCTGCTTCCTCCTCTTCCTCGGGTGGTGGAGCAGGAGCAGCAGCAGCCTGTAGAAACAAAGATGATGAAATGTGAAGAATTGAGGACAGAGTATTAGGAAACAGAAAAAAGGAGAACCTGCCTTAAATCCTGCCACTGATGGAGACAGGATCGCGTTCAATTCATCCAACCTGCCAGGAAAGGCGCTCAGGTTTAGCTGAAAAACACAGATACAGAGATGAAGTTAAACACTCGCAGAAACATACATTAAGACTATAATGCTTACAATAATGTTACTAATACTAAGAAAATGTTAGCATTTCTATGACCTAATGTGATACCCAAATATACTTCAGTGTTTCCCCTACCATTATCTTAGGGGGGCACCCTGCCCTCCCAATGGTTTTCCCAGGCCCTCTTGAAGTCAAGTTAATTGTATTTTATATAAAGCACCAGTTTCCCAGAGATGGGTTGCAGCTGGAAGGGCATCCGCTGCATAAAAACATATGCTGGATAAGTTGGCGGTTCATTCCGCTGTGGCGAACCCCAGATTAATAAAGGGACTAAGCCGAAAAGAAAATAAAATAAAGCACTAGATCACAACTTATTTTATTAACAAGCTAAAATGGCTGTATGTAATATCTTATTTACACAACGACATGTGATTTCTGTCTCTACATGGTCGCGCCATTACAAATTTCTGCTCTCTGAATCGTGCATGGTGTAGTTCTACATCTCTCTGCTTTATGGGAATGAGAGTGCACGTGCTACACTGACAGGACCGAAGCATATACAAGCAGCCACAAACAGGTAAATGATGCGTGGCGGCGATCTATGTGCTCGCGGTCACAGCAGCTAAAACATATACAGATGGGATGGGACGTCTGTTTAGTTTTACTGGCGCAACTCGAGCGAGTGATGCTCTCTTTGTTGCAAGTGCAGCTTTGTATTTGTATGTGTAATATATATATATATATATATATATATATATATAACACATATATAAAAATTAGATTTAAAAGATTAATAAATGCTTTTGGAGTTGTCCTTACATTGACTTAGTTCAATTAACTGATGTAATCAAATCAAGACTTACTGTACAGAGTTAACAAACAAAGGCCTATAAACCATTTCATGCACTCATGTCATTGGGGCCATGACACATCCTGCTTGTATAAAACTATTTCATAACTGTAACAAAAGGCAATTAAATCATAACTTGATGTTAAAACAGATCTCATAACATTTCAATATTATCAATGGCTCTTTTTGGATTCGTGGAAGCTATAGAAATTAAAAATATAAAACAGGAAGTATGTTGGGACCATTGTTTTTGTTTACATCCCTCAAAAATGGTTTATAAATAGTCACACAATTTCCAATATCATAGGCTAGACCAGGGGTTCTCAACCTTTTTCACTTCGAGGCCCATCTCCTTTTACAAAAATAGCTTGAAGGCCCAAACTGATTGTCTGGGGAAAATGCTTATTTTAAAGCTTTATTTATTAGCTAAACATTTTTTTTGCATTCTACTATTATTCTCTCATTTTTCTACATCATTTTATAAAAAAGCTAATATTAAATACATTTTAACACAGATTCAAAGCTCCTGATTTCTTTACTTCAGTTGTTCTTTACAACTGAGTGTATTTGGGCCTTTTTCTTCAATAAATAAAACTGTCAGGACAACAGGAGATGGCATTAAAACCTGCTGCTGCTTGAATTAGACTGACTACTATTCATTATTAATCGTACTATTTATATCATTAAATAAAACAAAGAAATGTAAAATACAGTAACAACACTCTAAATCAGTTAAACATCGATCTGAAGAGTTTGCAGCGGAATATTTTTAATACATTATATTATGGAGTTCGCTGTTCACTGCTGAAACACCACCGAGTCTCGCTACATCCTACTTTACGGGCACGCGTCCGTTATAAACAGGACATATTTGGACAACTATCCAGATATTTTGAAGTGTTCACAAAAAGAGAGCACACATACGAGTCGCAGACGTGAGGTACGTGCGAACTGGTTATATAACTCATAACCATCGTTACCTTTACATTTTGCATGATGGTTTGATTTATACAACTGAGAACGTAGTCCTAGTTGACGTGCAAATACCGACGTCAGTATTTAACAGTGAGGCTGCTTTTGAGTCCGAATTAGCCATTTCAATACAGAAAATGGAAATCCCATTACTTCGATCATTTTAATATGACATATTTAATAATGAAATTAAATCATATAGTTTAATATTTAAGTTAATTTTAAGCCGTCCTCACAGCCCACCTGCAGGATCGCTGAGGCCCACCGGTTGAGAATCCCTGGGCTAGATTAATGTGTGAAAAAGGTAAATGTTTGAAACTGTTGTATAAATACAAATATCACACTCGTAGCTGTGTGCTATGGCTGTATATCAGCACGGCTGGGCACGAAGGCACTCAGCCTGCAACCTCAAGCCAAGAAACACCTCCCAGCAGTGCCGATATACAGCCTATCTCAGTGCTACTCGTGTGATATTGCTCATTTATTATACAGCTGTCTGGAATACTCGATTCTGATTGACCACTCACAACATTTTAAGCACTGTATTCCGAGATAACAACAGCTGAATAACAGGGGACTTATCCCGGAACTTCGAATCACCTTTATATATATGTATCTGCTTGTCTGTCATGCCGTGGTTTTTGACTGGTGCTATCTTGTAAAGAAATAATAATAAGGTTAGTCTATGTTTCATTCAGCCAGTTTAATGTCTGTCAGCTTTGAGTTTGGCGCCATCTTGTGACCGAATAATGCTGTTACGACTAAAGTTTATTTATTTTTATTTTATTTGTTGCACATTGCATGTGTCTTTTCTTTGTCCCGCCTTCTTGTGTTGTTTTCTGTTATTCCATAGGCTCCCCATTCCAAACGTGATCCATGCTCTGATTGGCTGCTGGTCACAAAGGCCTATAAAAAGGAAGTTCCGGCAGGGTTCGGACAGTTCATTTGTGGTGTGACGGTTGCTGGGAGTGGAGCTCCTGGATTACCCTACCCCTCCGGCTGACGACCAACATTTAATCTTGAACAATTGATCATGCGTTCAACTTTTTGAGAGCTTGAGCTTGTAGGGGTGGCCTGTCTATTTATTGATTACTTTTGACTATGGTTTATGTTTAGGGAGAAGTTAAGCTTCCTGTATTTTTAATATTTCAATATTTATAGGTCTATATTTAGTTCATTTACTTTGCAGATTCTTTTGTTATTTTGGCCTGTGGCCAACCTGAAGAGATGCTCATTTAAAATGACTATTTTTCTATAATAAATCTATTTATTAAATATATTACTCTCAACCTAGTGTCCGAGTTTGGTTGTCGACCGAAGGGGATCTTTTGCATTGCAAGTTTTTGTTTTATTTGGGAAATCCACCACCCACAACATTTTTTTTCTGTTTATTATGCCCATGTTGTTTTCCCCTAGACTTGGGGCGTAATAAATGCGCAGGTTAGTGTATAGTCCAGCTTTTTTCGCTTCTGTCATCTCATCGCTTAATTCAAGAACTAATAAACTATTAAGGCTCAGAACAATGTTTTGTTGCTAATTTTTATGTTTTGGAGCAAGAAGCCATGTAACAAGCGGGATAGTGGAGATGACAGTGGACTTCAGGAGAAACCCCCCTGCCCTCCCCCCAATCACCATCATGAACAGCACTGTGGCTGCAGTAGAGTCATTCAGGTTCCTGGGCACCACCATCTCTCAGGATCTGAAGTGGGACATTCATATAGACTCTATTGTGAAGAAAGCCCAGCAGAGACTGTACTTCCTTCGTCAGCTGTGGAAGTTCAACCTGCCACAGGAGCTGCTCGTACAGTTCTACTCAGCTGTCACCCAATCCATCCTCTGCACTTCAATCACCGTCTGGTTCGGCTCAGCTGCCAAAACCGACCTCTGTAGACTACAGCGAATAGTCCGGACTGCTGAACGAATCACCGGCACAACCCTTCCTACACTTCAAGAACTGTACTCTTCCAGAGTGAGTAAAAGGGCTCGCAAAATTACTCTGGACGCCTCACACCCAGCACACTACCTGTTCGAACTGTTACCGTATGGTCGACGCTTCAGAGCACCAAGCACAAAAACAGCCAGACACAGGAAAAGTTTCTTTCCTCAGGCTGTCTACCTTATGAACAGTTAAATATTCCCCTACTGTGCAATAAATATGTGCAATACTTTCTCATACGCACTTGTACACAGCACCTTATATCAATATACAATGTAATACTCTCTACATTCGCACTTGTACACAGCACCTTATAACCTGTATATTTATAACAAATCTGTACATACAACTCAAAATCCAGGTTTCTTGACTAGCTGCATCTCTGTTTAATGTTTATCATTTTTATTTTTATTTAATTTTTTCCATATTTATTTTGTGTTGTCACTTTATGTACACTGGAAGCTTCTGTAGCCTAAACAAATTCCTTGTGTGTGTGAAGCACACTTGGCAATAAAACTGATTCTGATAAAGTACATCTAGGATGGTTGTTTTTACAGAATAAACCTTTTAGTTTTACACTACAGTGTTCTGCTTTGTGGCAGGCTGCCGATTAACCTGTCCGGCTTTATTCTGTGATAACCTCCTGGATGTACTTTATCCCTTACATATTAAATGACTCAATATTGTCATATGTCTACTTAATACACATAATCAGTTTAAGAATGTGCATGGATCAATCTGCTTGTTCTTGTGGTATTCTGTTGAAAAAAAATCAGGCAGGTAAAATCCCTGTATGAATACCGGTCTCTGACTGTGTCCAGGTATATCCCAGTACATCTGTGCTGCAGGACCCTCGCCAGGTAACTGCGCCAGACTATCAGTGCCAAATCCTGAAGGTTCTGGATACTCCAGCAGAGAATCAGATGGTGAGGAGAACAGCGATGCCACCTCGTCTGTGCATGGCAGATCCTAAAAATAACCACAGAATGAAATATGTTCACTATAAGTCACTACTATTAACAAGTGAATGCATGATACAATAAAGTTTCTGATGTGCATCTGTGCATGACTTTCATTTCATAGCTGAATATATTACAGAAGGAATTGTTTGTGTATTTTCCATGCAATAAATTGGCTTTCACACAAAAGCACCATAAAATTAGTACACACAACACATGCACTATGCCATCTGAAGTCATATGATTGCTTTGCATGAGGGCAGATTAGGTCCTAAAAGGAATAGTTCGCCTAAAAATAAAGTAGTTCATACTTCAGTTTAACATTAAAGAAGATTTTGAGCTGAATTTGTTGCTCTTGGTGGTTTATATAATGGCAGTGAATCGTTGACTATATGTATTAAAGCTATTAATAATGTAAATGATGTCCATTTCCCTACACAGAGCGATCAATTCACATAACAAAACCTCAGTGTGTCATCAGGAGCCATGACTACTGATTTGGACTCATCTGTGTGTGTTTATTTTCATCTGAAAAACCTGTCACCATTCACTGCCGTTATAGGAATCACCAAGAATTGAGCATAAAATCTTCTTTAATGTTCTACTGAAGAAATAAATTAATCTTAGATGACCTGTGAGTGAGTGCATGAACAGGACATTTTCATTTTGGGGTGAACTATCCCTTTAAGTTTTCCTAAATTGAAAAGTGCAGCAATGATATCTTAAAATAAAAAACAAGTGAGACCAAATGAGAACAGGACATGAGGGAGAGTAAATGACAACTTCATTTATGGCTGAGGTATTACTTTAAAAGCTGCGATACCCAGAAACGCAGCTCATAAAATCTTGTGATATACGATGCGCGGGCTGCGGTTTGTTTTTCACGGCAGCTGTGGACTCAACACATTACTTCAGACATGGCCAATGTCCAAAAACATTAGCTGTAAATCTGTCAAGTGATGGTTTTCATTCCTAGAAGCTTCCGACCGTATTCCTGATCACACTCAATGTGTTGCACAGAGAGAGAGCCAATATTGAAAACTACACAGTGCTAAAGCAAACTCACATGTCCACGTTTAATAGCGTGCAGACAAAATTCATTCATTTCCTTTTCGGCTTAGTCCCTTTATTAATCCGGGGTCGCCACAGTGGAATGAACCGCCAACTTATCCAGAATATGTTTTACGCAGCGGGTGCTCTTCCAGCTGCAACCCATCGCTGGGAAACATCCATACATTCTCATTCACACTCATACACCACAGACAATTTAGCCTACCCAATTCACCTGTACCACATGTCTTTGGACTGTGGGACAAACCGGAGCACCCGGAGGAAACCCACGCCAACACAGGGAGAACATGCAAACTCCACACAAAATATGAACTGACCCAGTCGAGGCTCGAACCAGCAACCTTCTTCCACATATTGCTTGTGCTATCCACTGCGCCACTGTGCAGCCCCCGCAGACAAAATACTATAGCAAATAAACTTTACAGCAATTATAATGTCCTATGCTACAGAAAAGAGCTATAAGAACTGCAAATCGACAAAATATACAAGTTAAAGGAATATTTTTTTTAATTAGGCTAATTTTACTGCTCTCCTAAAGTTATATAGTTAAGTTTTACCATTTTGAAGTTCAATCTTCCTGACACTTTTAGATTAGCTTAGCTTAGCATAGATCATTGAATCAAATTAGACCATTAGCATATCGTTAAAAAATGACCAAGAAGTACATTTTCTTAATAATGCCATACTGAAATGATATTATGGAGTGTCTAAACCTAGCTGGGGACTATTTTCAGCTGCTGTTTAATATCAGTGCACTGCGGCAGGCATGGTACAGCAGCAAAAATTCCTGATTATTACATAAGAATGAGATTATAGTTTCTAGACACATCTTCCTAAAAAATTGTCTGTCTGTTTTAGCACATGACAACTACAGAAATGAAAATTCTTGGCTGAAAGTGAAAACTGAAAAAGAGAAAGCCAAGGCTGAAAACCGAAACAAAGAAAGAGATTATGCCAATCATTAATCCCATTGCATTTATAGTTTATATAAGTGTATAGTGAATATATATGACTGTGTACTAACCTTACTAAAATCAAGGCATTGCAATTGCATAAATTAATATTAAAGTTTCAAAGAATAAATTAATTACAAATTATGCAAAATAATAATTTATTTATTATTATTTATTTAGCACTTAGCAACAATGGGTTATTACTTATAGGGATGGGGACTTCAGACAGATAACATAGCTATTGAGTGGTTTATCTTGTCATCTGCCTGAGTTTTCAGAAAGATTTGACAGTGCATAAATTAAATTTGTCAAATTTAATTGAGTTTAACCTGAGTTTAACTAAAGCCACATATATAGTAAACTAGCTCAGAAAGGATTTGTCTACTTATTATTATTATTATTATTATTATTATTATTATTAATATTTAAAGCACTTTCTTGCAGGATTTTACTTAACATTTCAGACAATGAGGGTACATGCTACACATCTAGTTCAGACAGACCAGTCCTTTTTTTTCTGCATTCTGATCTCCCTTTCTTTTGTGCGGCAAGATGCTAATGGTCTAATCCGATTCAATGAACTATGCTAAGCTAAAGTAAAAATACTCCAGCCAGAACCAGAGATCAGCTGAATAGATAAAAAAAAAATGGTCAAAATTGCACGGATTACATAAAAAACAACCCTTTTTCTGAAACAAAACACAATCAGCATATTTCAATTATGGACTGCATATTTCAGAAAACATGATGAGGATTAAAGAATTTGTCATTCAATTTTGCAAATACAAAAAGTATACAAGTTATTAATAAAATTCAGGATTTAATGTTGGGTCAAATATGGACAAGCCCAACGATTGGGTTAAAAACAGTGTCATTTCAATTTGATTTAAAACCCAGTGTTAGGCTTGTCCATATTTGATTTTTGTCCAGTTGGGTTATTACAATTCAACTTATTTTATAGAGTGTATAAAACAGGGCTACTCAACCCTGTTCCTGGAGATCGACCTTCCTGCAGATTTCAGTCGCAACCCATATCAAACACACCTGCCTGTAATTATCAAGTGCCGTTCAGGTCCTCATGAATTGGTTCAGGTGTGTTTGATCAGGGTTGGAGCTAAACTCTGTAGGTAGGTAGATCGCCAGGAACAGGGATTATCACCCCTGGTCTAAAACATAATGGAAAATTCTGTACAGGTGAAGCTTTTGATATTAATTTATGAAATATTAATTTACAGTGCATTTACAATGCAGAAGATTTAAAAAAATCTTTGAGTAACAACCTTGTTTGTTTATTTTTCAGTATTGATTATATTTATCAGTACAGTAAACTTAAAGTTACAGTACAGTAAGCTACGGCAGTGTTTCCCAACCCTGTTCCTGAAGGCACACCAACAGTACACATTTTTAATGTCTCCCAAATCAAACACACCTTAATCACCTAATTAGAACATGAGACTCCAAAACCTAAAGTTAATTAGTCAGGTAAGGGAGACATCCAAAATATGTACTGTTGGTGTGCCTCCAGGAACAGGGTTGGGAAACACTGAGCTATGACAGAGCCAAACACAGAGTCCCTCAACAATCAAATGAAAGCTACCAGATAGTGTAATCTTCTATAACGGCCTCTTTAAAGCGCTCTACTGAATGCATCCTTCAATTTTGTGCAATAAAAATGATGTCTGGCTGTCAAAAAACCATCAAATTGTCTTGTATTTTTCTGGAAATACTCTGCTCCAACTGCCAGACGTCCAGTTGTGCAATTTTTTCCATCTAGGATAGCGAAACGGCCAATTTAGTGGAGATAAAACAGGGTCAGGATTGAACGACGGGACAATAACAGTAAATTCTTTTGGACAGGAGGAAATGAGGGGAAAGGTCAGAACAAGAGATGAAATGTCTGAACCAATCTGATGCTGAAATAAAGAAACACACAGCAATAGCTGGATCTCACACGCCACAGTCAAATCCTCCAAGTATACTTCTCAATAACTGTGACTTTCTACACTGCAAGTGAAGCGGTCTCATAACACTAACTAATAGGAAAGCCATCAGATTGGAGAAAACATTTTTAATAGAAATAGATGTGTAAAAACTTGCACTGCATGGGATATTTTAACAATTATTTTTAGAAAGCATCCAAAGAGATTACAATAAATTCAAAATTGACGTTATATTTAATGATTTATATTGAAATGACTTTTATATAAGCATAACATCATACACAAAGATTAGAAATATAATTATTAAAAAATAATATGCATTTAAATAAACAAATGTCTAGTAAAATTCATAACAAATTAATGATATTTGCATTTTTTTGCTGGTCAAATAATAATAATAAAGTATATTTTTAAATTAGGTTTTATTTGTCTGTTTTGGTTTATTAACTTTAAGGTTATTGTGGTTTTTTTAAAAACATTTTTCTTTATTTGATTTTTTAAACGGCTACAGTTTTATTAATTTTAACCAGATAAACAATTAAAGGCTGTTAGAGTAGTTAAAATACAGCTAAAAACTAAATCTAAAAACAAAGTAAATCAGAAATACAAGCTGAATTCATTCATAATTATAAAATAATAATATGCATTTAAATAAACAATGTTAAACAAAATTTATAACAAATTCATGATAATTGCATGACATGGTTTTGGCTGATGTAGCACTTCAAACAATAATAAAGCCTATTTTTTATTAGTTTTTATTTTCTGTTTTGGTTTGTTAACTTTAAGGTTTTTTATTTAGTTTATTTATTTATTTATAAACATCTACATAGTTTTATTTAGTATTTTTTATTATTCTGTTTTGGTTTGTTAACTTTAAGGTTTTTTATTTAGTTTATTTATTTAAATATTTATTTATTCATTTATTTATAAACATCTACATAGTTTTATTTATTATTTTTTATTATTCTGTTTTGGTTTATTAACTTTAAGGTTTTTTATTTAGTTTATTTATTTATATATTTATTTATTTTGAACATCTATATAGTTTTATTTATTATTTTTTATTATTCTGTTTTGGTTTATTAACTTTAAGGTTTTTTATTTAGTTCATTTATTTAAATATTTATTTATTCATTTATTTATAAACATCTACATAGTTTTATTTATTATTTTTTATTATTCTGTTTTGGTTTACTAACTTTAAGGTTTTTTATTTAGTTTATTTATTTAAATATTTATTTATTTATAAACATCTACATAGTTTTATTTATTATTTTTTATTATTCTGTTTTGGTTTATTAACTTTAAGATTTTTTTTAGTTTGTTTAGTTTATTTATTTATTTATTTTAAATGTCTATATAGTTTCATTCATTATTTATTTTTTTTATAAATGTCAACATAGTTTCATTCATTTTTTTAACCATATAAACAATTAAAGGCTGCCACTGTAGTTAATATATAGCTAAAAAATAAATCTATAAAACAAAGAGTTCAGACATGCAATGCTCAGCACGAGTACACCCTTCACAAATGTCTCTTTTAAATTCATATTTTAATTCAGAAATAGGAAGCTCTACAATATTGTATTTGTGCATATCCATTAGATTAGTCAGTCCTGAAGCCAAATCTGGAGATTATCTAATAGAATAACTTACGATAATGATCCAAAAAAAAAAAAGGAAATTTTTAGTTGAAGTTTTGTAAATTGTAATTGTTTTTTGTATTATTGAATTATTTTGTAAAATTGAATTTTGTATTATCTTTCAATTTCTAAATATGTTTTGTGACAAAAATCCTATTTTAATAAATATATCTGTTTAATAAATCTGTTTTGTTGAAATATACCAAAATACATTGCCTATATTTACTGAGAAATGGATAAAAACATTCATTTTCAAAATGGGCTGTACTCATTTATGCTGAGCACTGTATAAGCTTTTTTTAAACAAATAATACTTTCCATTTAAATAAACAAATATAAAACAAAATCTATTAAAAACAATAACGATATTTGCATATACCACAAATAATAAAAGGATTTGTTTTTACTTGGGTATTATTTTTGTCTTTGCTTTTTTTCCTTTTTTTTTTTGCTTGTTTTTTTTTCCTTTTGTTTTTGATTTATTTTTTAAAAATGTCTATATAATTTTATTCATTTCTTAACTAGATCATTAAATTAAAGGCTGCTACTTAAAACTACAGCTAAAAAATAAATCTATTAAAAATATTATTTCTAAACATTAAAATTACTATTAAATACTAACTATTTATTTCTTTAAACACTGATTTATTTTGAAAACGTATTAAAATATTTTATTGCTACCTGATACAAGATATAGTTAAAAAAATCTACACTGTAAAACCTAATACACTGTAAAACTTGAGTTACTTAAGGTAACTCAAACCATTTGAGGAAACTGCTTGCAACAAACCATTTAAGTTCAAAAACTAATCCTAATGAGTACTGTGAACTTAATCTATTTGAGTAAATTAAGCAAATTGAGCACAGTAAAACCCAATAAATGGAAAAAAAACTCAAACCATTTAAAAAACTAATCTATATGAGTTATGTGAACTTACTCCATTTAAGTTGAAGGAATGAGGTATTTAACTCGTTACCTTCAACACCGAGTTCAAAACTCTTTTTAAATGAGTAGAAATAACTATCAGTAAATTGAGTTAACTACACATTATATAGTTGACTGTTGGGTTTTACAGTGCATTAAACTACACTGTAAAAAATTATTTGATCAATTAGTCCTGACAGCATATGTTTTAGGTCATTCTAACTTATTAAACAAAGTTATTCATGTTCTAACTTAATTTTGAGTTACGCAAGCAGTTTTAAGTCAGTTTAACATAATATAATAACATATTATAAAGTTCAATAGACTCATAAGATTAATTTGATTCAGCTTAAAAAATTAAAGCAACCAGGATTTATTTTACAGTGTATAAACATTTTTAAATGCATACAAAAAATGTTAATCCAAAAAAAAATAAAACTAAATTTAAACATATGCTCAAGTCTTAGGAGTTAAAAAATATCTAAAACATAAATAACATGATACACAACTAAAAACAAAACAATCAACAGGCCTCCACCTTCTAAAGTGAAGCTTTACGAACTAACTCAAAAACAAAAGCCAAAAGCTCTTGAATATATGGAGCAGCCCAACACGAACACATAATCAAACCTGTATCTTTATCAAGCACAATCCTATCTGCTCTGAAACTGTAGTGCAAGAATCTGACAGAGAAGAGCATTAGCTTCATATCACAGGTAAAATATAAGATCTGACATATAAATGACAGCAAATACACTGAAATACAGGTAACATTCACTCAAACACTCCAGCATGTGTTTGCTCTGGGGTGTGGTGGTCTCCTGTCAGGAAATGATGCTTTTTTTGGTCTACGTTTACAGACAGCCAAGCTACATTTCATCACATCTACTTTAAGAAGTGATGACAAGTGTGTGTGCTCTTGATAGTATGCAAATAGAGAGTAAACAGTGGCTGAAACACAATAAGAAGCATTCAAGCGTTCACAAAGAAGACTGAACAATCGAAGATTAGAGCAGGAAACATTGAGCTGGCAAACCTATGCTTGCTAGTTTCCATGTTCTCATGCACACAGAGAAAATAAACCTTTTCATGTGTCAAAGAGTGATTAAATGTGATTAAATGCACCCTCTGAAGTACATGCTTTTGTTTTGCACCACTCGAAAAGATTTTTTGATACTAGAATTTACAATTGCACTCTTAGTTGTTACAGTCGTGGTCAGAATTATTCACCCTCCTGTGAGTTTGTTCTTCTTTTTCAAGTATTACCCAAATGATGTTTAACAGATTCAGGAATTTTTCACAGCATGTCCTTTAATAATATTTCTTTTAGAGAAAGTCTTATTTCTTTTATTTCAGCTTGAATGTTACGTTTCACGTATGTTTTGTTTGTTCTGTTTTGCGTGCTCTTCTCTTTTTCTTCCGCTGTGTGTCATGTGCTGGTTGTAGGTGTGCAACCATTGGTCCAAGGAGCTGTCAATCACCATCGACACGCCAATCAGAACCGGGTCCGCTCGTATAAAAGCCGTGCGCTTGCGCTGTTCTTGAGGAGCGCTTGGCTTACAGCCAGACTCCTCACTTGTGTTGGCCAGCCTGTTCATCTGTGTTTTGATTACGATTTGCTGTATTCTAGTTTTCTCTTTATCAAGAGACTGCTTTATTAGATATGCTTGTGCAGCTCAATAATTATCTAGTGAGAAATTGAACGATCTTTGTGAGAATTGGATTATATGAGATTGTGTTTTGCTAATGGCTAACAGTGTGTACTTTATGAGAACTCTAGTATTGTGAGCCGCTTAGAATATTTATTTGTTAGTTAGTTTGAGGAGGCGTTGCACATGTGTAATTTTGTTTTGAGGTTATGAAGTTTAGTTAAGCTTCGTGCTGAAGATTACGGTTTTGTTTCTGCATTTTTCTTTGGTTAGTCAGTTTAGTGGGTTGGGCTTTAGTTAGATCGTTTTGTTGTATTTATTTCTTTGTTTTGGCAACACTCCTATTTTCTTTAATTTGATTATTTAACATTACATTTATAATGCATTCTCTATTCTTTGTCTGACATTCATTAAATACTTAATTTGTTTCACTTAACAAGTGGTCGTTGTATTCTCTGTCATCCAGCATCAGTAGACTCACTGAATGTTACGTTTCATCCTCTTTAATATCTTAACAACTTAAACACGTAACATTGAATAAAAGCAGTTTTTCATGTTGTAAGCCATTTTAAGGTCAATATTATTAGCCCCCTTAAGCAATATTTGTTTTGGATTGTCTACAGAATAAACCACTGTTATACAATGACTTGCCTAATGACTAGAGGTGTGACGATAACCGCATCACCGCCTTACCGCCATAATGAGATGTCAACCGCGGTGATGTGGTTATTACACCGCCCATTTTAGTTTATTATTTATTTTTGCTTGTGAATCTTTCAGGATTGTATAGAAAAACAGAATAAACTAAATAAAAGGAATAAAAGGCCTGACCTAAGTATTTTCCACCTAAATTACAAATTTAGATTACAAAACGAAAACACTGAATCCTTTTTAATAACCAGCATAGGCTGTTTTTATTTTAAGCCTATTTTAATAAAGCAGGCCTACTAACTCAAATCAATCGCTCCACAGAAAATAAGCATTTTTAACGCACCGCTGTAATTCCTATATCCCAATCCCTTTATCAACATTTTTAATACAAGTCATTATTTTAAAGATTATGACTTGAGAATATAATTTTACCTCAGCGCTGCACTTTTCTCCTTCACCCTCTCGCTGAGTTCTGGTGACGGAGTGTTGTGAAGTAGTTAAACTCTCAAACTGGCACAGGAATATCAGTATATTAATATAGGCTTTGCTAAAAAGCTGGTTAAATGTAGGTCTTTTTTTACAGAAGCTATACAGAAGCGCGAGCTGCGACCACAGTGATGAGTTAACAATCGCATATATTTTGACTTAAAGTAGGCTATAGGCTATAGCATATAATAATTTTGTGTAAAGACATTTATAAAAACATGTAGCTAATATATCACAGGGTTTTGTGTAGGAGCAATTATAGTAGAGCATTAATTAAACTGCACAGTTGTGTAGCGGATGGAGACGCACAAAAATACACAATTCAGATATTTTCGCCGGAAGAAAAATATTCTTTGAACGAATTTTGTTTTGTACAATTTGTATCTTAGTTTTGTCGATCAGTTATTTACAAAATAAACAAGAATAACTAATAAACTTTGAGGTGAAGCGATGTGCCTCAGGGTCCGCTATATGCCGCGGCCAAAACACAAACCGGTTAAATACAATTGTAATATAAATAAAATAAAAGTGAAATATTCAGTTTGGAATATTGAATCTTTGTTAAGTGTATGATCAAAATTAAGAGAGCAGCCTTTATTATCACTCTTTATGACAAACATCCATTGATCGGTCAGTTTCGCTTTAGTTTAATCAAAGTGTTTGAACTTTTTGATAATTTAGGCAAAGTGGTCTGCATAACCAATGATTGAACTTATCCATCTGCGACCCACCCATAATTAAACATCATGTAGGCGAGCTGGATTACCTGAATCGTGTATTAACGGCTGCACCAGCATAACCATCTGCGTATTAATAGCAGCACCAGCAGATATAAGAGAGTTTATTAAAAAGCCTATATGAATATACTGATATTCCTGTGCCAGTTTGATAGTTTAACTACTTCACAACACTCCATCACCTGAACTCAGCGCGAGGGTGAAGGAGAAAAGTGCAGCGCTGAGGTAAAATCATATTCTCAAGTCATAATCTTTAAAATAATGACTTGTATTAAACATGTTGATAAAAGGACTGGGATATAGAAATTACAGCGGTGCGTTAAAAATGCTTATTTTCTGTTGAGCGATTTTATATATATACATGGTTTCCGCTACATTCATTCTTCCATGGCAGGGTGCCACGCCAGGATTCATCCCGCCATGGCTACATTACAGCTGCCCATTCAAAACATTTTATTATTTTAATAGAGGGTGATAATCGCACCAAAGTGTATTAATGGGTAAATGAGTTTTAACAGCGCAAGCTTTTCTGTAACCGTAGTAGTGCTGTGCGTCTTTGTTTAACCCTTTAAGGTTACATGCTGACTGACTGACTGGCTGACTGACTGGGACAGGTGCGTGATGCCTGAGGCCAGCAAACACGACGCCGTTTTACTTTACTTCAGGGCGCATTATTACCGGTGGCATTCATAAATATTCCTAGAAAATCTAATAAATGCTGGA
>NC_079436.1:56781104-56833604 GCF_903798145.1 Danio aesculapii
GACGCTCGAGTCATCCAAACGATTTGTTCAATATGAACGACTCGTTCAAGAACGACCCCTCGCTAGATCACAGCTGATTTATGATAGACACAGTGGAGAAAACTCTGCAGGCACGCGCTCATGTCTGTATCCAGAAGTATCGCTGTAAAACAGCCGAAAGGAGAGGAAAAGTCACGCCAGCAGGTCACAGTGAGTGAGAAAGAGAGAGAGAGAAATTAAATTTACTTTCATTCTCTCAATCGCTATGTAACAGGGTCTTCTGCTGTAAGTGTCAGTGAAAGACTGATCCAGCAAACACACATACAGTGAAAGTGTGCACAGTTTCTGTGATTTTAAGTAGTTGGAGTGTTGTAAATACTCGCATTCAGCCGCTCGACTCCCTCGCCATAGTCAGCTATAGCGCATATGAGATAAACGATGTCAGTTCATATTAACCGGTTATGATTATTACTGAACCGATACCGAATTGTCCGCGTCTGCATCGAGGTGCACCGAAGAAACAATTCATTTTGACACCCCTACTACCCCACAACAATGAAAAGCTTATTTATTCAGCTTTCAGATGACATGAACAACAAGGTTTAAGAACAACTAGGGTGATAGTTAGGAAGACAATACTTTAAGTAAAAGACATTTTGTACATTTCTTTCCATAAATATAACAAATCTTAATTTTTGATTAGTATATGCATTGCTAAGAACTCAATCTGGACAATTTAAAAAGTGATTCTCAGTTTTTACCTTTTTTGCACCCTCAGTGTTCAGATTTTCAAATAGTTATATTTCTGCCAAATATTATCCATCCTAATAAACCCTCACAACAATGAAAAGCTTATTTTTTCAGTGTTTTAAATGACATGAACGTCTAAGTTTTGCAAAAACTGACCAAGTGTTAAAAACAGCTAGTGTAATAGTTATGAAGAAAATTCTAATTATAGTTTTAATCAGATTAATGAAATATGGAATCAAACATATGACATAAAATAGTGCAGAAGAAAACAGACTATAAGACTGACTGTATTGCAATAACAAGAGGTTAATAGAAATCAACTTTAACAGTAACATTTATAAACTGTCCAAAAAACATGGCTTCATTTTCTGTATGTATGTTGAGTTCAATATAGTAACAAATCTAATACAGGAAAGGTCCAGGTGAGCTATTTATATGCAATTTTGACTTTGCATTGATGTCCTGCATGCCATTAATAAAAAGATGTTATTCCTTAAAGCATCTCATTTTGTACTGAGCATGTCTGGGTGAAATTTTACATAATTGTAAGATTAAATGATGTTGAACTTTAATGCAAAATTAGGAAATCAAAACAAATAATACCAAATTTTTAAAATGGTTAAAAAAAAAAGTAGCCATCTATGTGTGGGGAAATGTATATACACATTTTAATATATTTAATGTCATTTATTTTTTACATTTTATATAGTTATAAGCAATCATCATGGAAAATGATGTGCAAAAAGGAAAGATCATAAGAAATACTCCAAAAGTATTATTTAAAATATTCATAATGACTTTTATACAGTTGAAGCCAGAATTATTAGCCCTACTGAATTAATTATTATTATAATAATTACCAATGTATTGTTTCACCAATTTCTTTTTAACGGAGAAAAAATATATTTTTATCATATTTCTAAACATAATAGTTTCAATAACTCATTTCTAATAACTGATTTCTTTTCAATTACTTCGATATTTTTCAAGATACTAGTATTCAGCTTAGTGACATTTAAAGGCTTAACTAGGGTAATTAGGCAAGTCATTGTATAGCAGTGGTTTGTTCTGTAGACAATCCAAAACAAATATTGCTTTAAGGGGGCTAATAATATTAACCTTAAAATGGGTTTAAAAAAATAAAAACTGCTTTTATTCTAGCTGAAATAAAACAAATAAGACTTTCTCCAGAAGAAAAAATATTAAAGAAAATACTGTAAAAAAATTCCTGAATCTGTTCAACATCATTTGGGAAATATTTGAAAAAGAAAAAAGATCCACTGAAGGGTGAATAATTTTCACCTCAACTGTAAATTAAACCTTAAATAAGAGCAGAAAATAAAATTAAAACTGAGATTTCTTAACATTCATTTCAGAGGGTCTCAGTTTCAGGACTCAAGTCTGAACATGAACATCTCTGAACATAGGGGTAACGGTATGATTTACAGTAAACATTGATTTAATGCAAAATGTGTGTGGTTGTTTAGGGCTGAATGTACCTCCATGGAACTTGTGAGAGGAGGACTGGGAGCGCTGAATTTGGGGCTCCCCAGCTGAGGGCCCTCAGGGTGCAGATAGTCCTCCGTGTCCATGACAACAGACGTGGCAAGAGAGGGCATCAGGCTCCGAGCAGAAACATGTCAAACCCCCGTCATTCACCAGCCATCTCTGACACACACAGAGGGAGAGAAAATCAGTCAGTGTAATAACCAGCACAAATAATCCCATCAAAACAAACAGTGAGGTCGATGAGTTCAGCTGGGAAGCCTTTTTACGGATGATAAAGCAGAATGCATGATTGTATATAGGCATCTATCCAGAACTGATTATCTGAACCCTTTATTCAACTACTCATGAGGTAACTAGCAAGATAAAATGTAGAAATTCATGCATTCATACTGCAAAGTTCTGAAAACAGCTATTTTTTTAGTGCTGGGCATAGATTAAATCGCAACCAAAATAAAAGTATGTTTTGAGATAATAAATGTGTGTGCGTTTTATATATATATATATATATATATATATATATATATATATAATTAATGCACGTGTGATACACACACACACAGAAATAAAACAATTTTCATACAAAGATGTGTAAACTCATATATAATTTATATCAGATACATTAGGGCTGAACAATATATCATTATAGCATCAATATCGCAATCTGTGTCTCCACAATAGTCACATCGCAAGATTAGATTTTTTAATAAAGATTAAAAGAGATATATATATATATATATATATATATATATATATATATATATATATATATATATATATATATATATATATATATATATATACATATATATATATATATATATAGTAATGACCATTTTATTTTACATTTGATTGTTCAATTTCTGTACCTGAATACGGTTACACTCCACAGAAAACACTAAAACACTGTTTTATTTCACTTTTATTTTGCTCTGTTATATTTATATATACACTTATACACCAATCTATTATAGTTTATGCAGATGCACCGCATAGGAAAAGACTTGATCATCCATGTCGGTCTAAATTGCAGAAATCGTCCCAATAGATCTATTCAAGTCATCTATTGAAAAATACATTTCGATATGAATATAATCACAGCAAAACAAAATATAGCAAAGCAAATTATTTCCAATATCAAGTAATATTGATGTCTTAATTATGTCTTAATATAAATAAACATTTTCTCAAATATATGCATGCATTTAAATATACAGCGTTCCCACACATATATTATGTTGGAGCGATTAATTTTTGCCTAGCATAATTCTTTTTCTAATTAAACACATTTAATGAAACACACATACATATAACATACAACTCTGAAAAAGTGCACTTGACATTTATAGTTATAATTGTCGGCTTATTCTTTAAACTAGTGATGCAATTTACAATAGGTACAAATATAAATGTAAATGTTGTATAAATGTAAATATAAATGTTGTTATTTACAGTTTTATATTGCTAAAAAGTGCCATGCTTATGTTTATATTAATTCTAGACAACACAATACAAAACTATTTAACTTCAATAGAGTTGTGATTGAATTTTCAATCAAAACAAATGAAAATGTGTAGTTTTGACCCACTTTGGGGTAAAGTTGGCTTTATATTCGAATTTATATGCATTCATTTTTGAACAAAGTGATAACTTGCAACATGAATCCCTATGATGTTTACCATGCTACTTTAAATATACGTCTGAAATTGCATTCAAATCTGACTTTAAAACAACATCAGCAATATTTAATTGACTTTAAACAATATTGTAATTTGATAGTCATTGGTTGCTAACATGACTTTCCGATATAAAATTGGGAAATAGTGCTGGGCCGATAAACGATATTTTAATCAAATCGCAATAAAATTGTTAATAACAATAATAAGCTCTGGTCTTTTTTGACTCTTTATTGATTTTAAAGCCAATCACACAGCAGAGATGTGTAACAAAGGGAATCTATAAGTCTGTTGATATTAGAGATGCACCGAAAATATGTTAAGCCATTTAATTGACCCTCTAATTTCTGTGGCTTCAGTCATTGTTGGGGTACTTTTTTAAATCTGGAACTTATACTGAAATATTTACTGGTATCATTGGAAATATATATGAAAAACAATTATAGAGATGGCATTTTTGCCATATCGCCCAGCCCAATTTGCAAATAATAATTTTCTTAAATTATGTTAAGGTGAAAGTGAAAATATGCACATATAAACCCAGCTTTGCCCCTAATCTGACCCACAGTCAGTGATTTTTTTTTAAAAATGTCATTTTTGAATGACAATATTTGTATTCGAAAGTAAAAAGAATATGTATAAAACATTTCAAGAACATTTTTTTGCAATTTACTCAAATCCACACCTAATAAACGAAAGAATGATCAACTACACATCTTAAAAGACAGATAACAGACGATCAGATAGACAACCAAAACTAACTGTTTAATTAATACGTTAAATATGTGATAAAGGCCTTGTCCAGTTTACTGTTAGTTAAATTTAGAGCTCTACAGCCCATCCCGTCCCCCATCCACCCTTTAAGAACAGACGATATCAAGCTAAAGCCGTTTACATTCATATGTGATTATCATAAAACAATCTGTCTGGGCGTTTGTCAACCTGAAAATCATCCATCAAACAGCTCTAACCCATCCAGCACGTCACCTTAACGCGATTCCCAGCTCATATCGATTATTACAGACTAACTTAATTGAATTATTAACGAATTTATCAGCTGTCTGTGTGTTTTTTCGTACAGACTCAATGGAGCGCTATTGTCTGAATCGAGCTAACATGCTAACCTGACAGAAAGCTCACTCACCGCGCGATAATAAACACCCCCTGTCCGCGAAAACCCTCCACGAACACTAACGACTGCTCAATCTGTCTTTTTCTTGATCGGCACGGCTGTATTTGAGGGGTTAATCTATATATTTTTTTATCCCCGTACGGTTGTTTACCTACTTCCTGGTCGACGTCGCCATCTTGAGCTTTAAGACGGAGGACTCTTCCGCTGACGTCACCGCGCACGAACTTAACGCTCTCGGAAATTTCTTCCAGAATAAAAAGTATAATATTGTTTAAATACTACTTAATATAGCTAAATATTATATAATATAACTGAAGACTGGTTATTACATCATAAGAGGTTCGTTTCAAATTCAAACACCTTCACACAATATATACAGTGAATTGCACTTTGGCAGAATTTATGGAGATTTTTAGTACATGATTATATTTTATCTGATATTTGAAGACAAAACAGTGTTTGGGTCACATCACTATAAAGTTCCTTTGAAACATCAACATATTCAAAAACCTTTGAGATTTTTGATTTAACCACATAGTTGTTGTGTTACAGTTTTTTTCCAATCGCTATAACAGTTTTTCCAATACATTTAACAAGTTTTCTAAACTCTTAACACCGTTTGCACAACATCCGTCTTTGTAAGCTATACAATTAGCACATTTCTTGTTGCTTTGATACAAAATGCATAGAGTTAACACCAATTTCAAATGCCTGAACTTCTTTTACAAAGTAACGCACACAAGCTCAACCAAGACCAAAACAATGTCATTTTACAGTCAATTTTACAAATGCTTTCACACTGTATGTCAGAACAGATAACATCATTTTCTAAACAGAACTTATAAAGGCTAAAGTGAACAGCTGTTTATATTGTGAACTGAAACTCAAACATATTCCCTGTACTTTATTCCATTGCCAATGAGAAACAGCTTATTGCAGTTGTGCAAATACATAAAACACAGCAGATTCCCATATAGGAACCACACTAAGGTGTTGAGGTTTTTCCAATCACATGATCATATGCTCTAAAAGAGGACTCTTGAGGTTTTTGAAAGGAATAGTGAGCGCATCAAAGAACTCCGTCACCAATACATCCAGGTAAGGTTGTGCAATACAGTCATTACTGTACTATACACAGTGTGTTTTGCAGTAAACTACTCTGTAAACCTGGAGTTCATTAGTACACACAGTAGATATACAGTACAGCATTTACATACAGTGTGTCTAATTACTTTCAGGGAGTCATGGAGTTGGAGGACAGTCCCACATGAAATTATCTATGTTGACGAGGCTGGCTTCAGCTTGGTGAAAAGGCGTCGCTATGGGAAAAACATAGTAGGCCAAAGAGCCACAATCCCTGTGCCGGGCCTGAGAAGACATCGGGTGTGATGTGGATGAGAACATGTGGCCAAATGCAGAAAATTACTTTGTTTGTTTTTTTGTTTTTAATTATTATTGCGGTGCCTTTTCTGTTTGTACATCTTGCAGTGATGTCCTTTTGCAAATAAAGTCTGTACTGCAGCAATTCTGTCTCTGTGTTTTATTTTTTACATAAACTGTACATTTTATAAAGCTACTCTAAGATGGTCATTCATTTTTTGTATTTAATTTCTGCAGCAAAACAAACAAAATGCATGCATTTACTAAACCCAACAAAACAAAAATGTAGAGAGGCTTCAAATAAAGGCCGACCTGACACACACAATACTGCTGTTTCTGTCATTTCAGCTGATAGTGTTTTTTTGTCAGTGTGTTATGATTGACTAAATGTTCCTCTTGGAAGAGAACATGTGTTCGTGTTTTGAATAGTGATTTGATTTTGAAACATGTTTGCAGTGTTTTGTTCGACATGGTGTATTGTGTTAGTTTATTACTGTATTCTGAACATTAGTTTTGGGTTTAGTTTGTGTGATTTTTACCATGAAATTAACCGTTTTGTCAATTGTGTGTTTTGGTGTGTTAAGAGTTTAGGAAACTTGTTAAACGTATTGAAAAAACTGTGATAGCAATTGTAAAAAACTGTAATTAGACCTTAGGCTGTAAGAAATTAATGTTGGTCCTGCTCCTGCACTTTTTACAAACAGTAAACAAATTGTGTCAACCCTGTCATGGACAAATTCAAAGTAGTATAAGTATATTTTCATTGCAATGTGAATTCAATTCAATTCAATTCAATTCAATTCACCTTTATTTGTATAGCGCTTATACAATGTAGATTTTGTCAAAGCAGCTTCACATAAAAGGTCATAGTAAATAGGAACAGTGTAGTTCAGTTTGTAGTGTTTAAGTTCAGTTTAGCTCAGTTCAGTGTGGTTTAATAATCACTACTGAGAGTCCAAAACACTGAAGAGCAAATCTAACGATGCGCAGCTCTACAGATCCCGAACCATGCAGGCTAGTGGCGACAGCGGGGAGGGAAAAAAAACTTCACTAATTGGCGAAAGTGAAGAAAAAACCAGGCAACCAACCAGAGAAACCAGGCTCAGATGGGGATGACCATTTTAATTTCTCCGCTGGCCAAACGTCTTGTGCAGAGCTGCAGTCTCAGTGGCGGAGGCTGGAAGCTGGCCTCAGCGAAGACTCGTCTGTCTCTGGAGCGTCACAGGAATCAGTCTAATGTTCTCCACTCCTTCATGACCACCACAGTAGCTGCTCAGGATACGGCCTGGTCCAGGATATGGAAACCTTGGGATCATCTCGTCGTTGGTCTTGGATTGAATCAGTGACTCTGCATAATCTGAGGGCCTCGGGAAGAGTATCGCCAGGTAGAAATGGAGAATAAAGAGAATAATTAGCGTAGCTGCTGTTCATAGTGTATATAAACAAGATGCAGAACCTGTGTGGAAGTCCGCTAAGTGGTGCATAAAATGTATATTTTCAGAAAAGTAATGTGTCCCTTTACCAAGCCAACTTTTTATTATTATGAAAAAGTCTATTTATAATACAGTTTTTAACAATCACTATGACAGTTTTTTCAAAACATTTAACAAGTTTCCTAATTAACGCACCAACACACTTAAACCAGAGATTGGCAAAACGGTTAATTTCATGCTCAAAATCACACATTGTAAACTAAACCCCAAAACTAATGTTCAAAATACAGTAATAAACTAACAATACACCATGTCTAACAAAACACTGCACACGTTTTAAAATCAAATCATTATTCAAAACATGAACACATGTTCTCTTCCAACAGGAACATTTAGTCAATCAAAACACACTGACAAAAAACACTATCATCAGCTGAAATGACAGAAACAGCAGTATTGTGTCAGGTCTGCCTTTATTTGAAGCCTCTCTACATTTTTGTTTTGTTGGGTTTAGTAAATGCATGCATTTTGTTTGTTTTGCTGCAGAAATTAAATACAAAAAATGAATGACCATCTTAGAGTAGCATTATAAAACGTACAGTTTATGTAAAATTTAGTTTCTTTTGCTGCAATGTAATATAAATACATAAAAATAATGAAAAAACAATTTTAAAAAGGCACATTTAAAGTTGATAACATAAGCAATCATTCATTTATTCATTTTCTTTTCGGCTTAGTCCCTCTATTAATCCGGGGTCGCCACAGCGGAATGAACCACCAACTTATCCAGCATATATTTTACGCAGTGGATGCCCTTCCAGCTGCAACCCATCTCTGGGAAATATCCACACACACTTATTCACACACATACTCTACGGACAATTTAGCTTACCCAATTCCCCTATAACGCATGTGTTTGGACTGTGAGGGAAACCAGAGCACCTGGAGGAAACCCACACCAACACGGGGAGAACATGCAAACTCCACACAGAAATGCCAACTTAAACCAGCAACCTTCTTGCTGTGAGGTGATTGTGCTACCCACTGCGCCACCGTGCTGCCCTAAGCAATCATTTCGCCAAAAGCTTATAAATCACACAGAATGAGTTTAAGAATGTAAAACTGTACACCGTTTCCTGTGAGGGTTGGGTTTAGGGGTAGGGTGGGGTTAGGCCAATAGAAAATACTGTTTGTACAGTATAAAACAATGGAAACCTATGGCATGTCCCCACAATTCACAAAAACAAACCTGTGTGTGTGTGTCATAACATCTATGAGAGTCTCCACCGAGATAAAGGAACAACTGTGTGTCTGTGTGTGTGTGTGTATGTGTGTCATTACATCTATGAGAGTCCCCACTGGGATATAGGAACGAGTCTGTGTGTGTGTGTGTGTGTGTGTGTATGAATGTGTCATTGCGTCTATGAGAGTCCCCACCTGGATATAGGAACAACTCTATGTGTGTGCGTGTGTGTGTGTGTG
Organism: Danio aesculapii; assembly: GCF_903798145.1. Taxonomy (NCBI): domain Eukaryota; kingdom Metazoa; phylum Chordata; class Actinopteri; order Cypriniformes; family Danionidae; genus Danio; species Danio aesculapii. The sequence goes on from NC_079436.1 coordinate 56,790,443, forward strand.
TGTGTGTGTGTGTGTGAGTGAGTGAGTGAGTGAGTGAGTGAGTGAGAGAGTCTGTATGTGTGTATGGAGACTTGCATGTATGCAAGTATGTGTGTGTGTGTGTGTGTGTTTGTTTGTGTGTGTATTTTTCTGTATATGTGTGTGTGTGTGTGTGTGTGTGTAAGAGAGGGAGAGAATGATTGTGTGTGCGTGTGTGTGTATGTGCAAGTGTGTCTACGTGTGTGTTTGTTTGTGTCCGTGTGTGCATCTTTGTGTGTATTTCTGTGTATATGTGTGTGGGTCAGTGTGCATTAGTGTGTGTGTGTGTGTGTGTGTGTGTGTGTGTGTGTGTGAGAGAGAGAGAGAGAGAGAGAGAGAGAGAGAGAATATGTGTAATTGTGTGTGTGTGTGTGTGTGTGTGTGTGTGTGTGTGTGTGTGTGTGTGTGTGTGTGTGTGAGCGATTTTGTGGGTGTCTGTTTGTGGGTGTGTATGTGAGTGTATATGGATAATTATGTGTGTGTGTGTATTTTTGTATATATGTGTGCATGAATCAGTGTGTGTGTGCATAATTGTGTGTGGGTCATTGTGCATTAGTGTCTGTGTGTGTCTGTGTGTGTGTGATTACGTCTATGAGAGTTCCCACCGGGATATAGAAACAAATCTGTGTGTGTGTGTGAGAGAGAGAATGTGTGTAATTGTGTGTGTGATTTTGTGTATTTGTGTGAGCAAGTGTGTGTGTGTGATTACGTCTTTGAGAGTCCCCACCGGAACAACTCTGTGTGTGTGTGTGTGTGTGTGTGCGTGTGTGTGTATGTGTATGTGTGTTTGACTGGTAGCACTCTTTCCTTTAGCTAATGGGCGGTAATAGTTCAGAGTCCATGGACTTTGAAAGGTTTGCACTGATTTCATGTTGATTCCATCATCAGTGTTGAGCTGAACAGCAGGACACACACACGCACACACACACACTTTAAAACTCAGGGAAATCAGGACTGAAGATGTGCTTTTTCACTCTCTAGATATTTATTTTTCAAAGCTATTTATTATTTTTTATTCACTGCCTGTATATTTCTGCTGGAGCAGATCAACGGGACTCAAGGGATATTCTCATATTAGCGTGACTGTGGTTTTTCAGATGGATTTTCCTCCAGAGATCAGTGTTTTTCTTCTGTCTCTGACAGCACCGCTGATTTTATACACAATCAACCATGTGCCCTTCTTACAAGAGTAAGTTTGCATCTTGTATTAGTATCATTGTAGAGCATTATCGCATGTTAAGGATGATTGCGTTGATGTGAAATAACACAAAAGTTGATTGAAAAACATCTTGTGGTTAAATATGTGACTTAAAAACATTGATATGAGAATTTAATGGCCTCATTTGACCATAAGAGGGCAACCAACATCAACAGCATACTTTGTTTAATCAAGATCTGATTAATGAGCTGATACTGTTTCATCAATTTCTGCAATGCTGCATGTAAATGAATATATTAAGGACTTTTGTCTGGTCAGATTTTTCACATTGTGACTTATTTTTATGAAAACACACACAAAAAAAACTCATGCAGATGTTTAGTTTTAATATTAATTATTATTGAATTCTATTAAACATTCTGTCCTACTTAAAACTTTAACTGATTCATTCATTTTCTTTTCGGCTTAGTCCCTTTATTTATCGGGGGTCGCCACAGCGGAATGAACCGCCAACTTATCCAGCATATGTTTTACACAGCGGACGCCCTTCCAACTGCAACCCAACACCGGGAAACACCCATACACTCATTGTCAATTTAGTTTATTCAATTCCCCTATAGCGCATGTGTTTGGACTGTGGGCGAAACCGGAGCACCCGGAGGAGACCCACAGCAACACAAAACATGCAAACTCCACACAGAAAAATGCCATCTGACCCAGCCGATGCTCGAACCAGCGACTTTCTTGCTGTAAGGCGATCGTAATACCCACTGTGCCACCATGCTGCCCGCTGATTTTAATCAAAAAAGGTTATTTCATTATAGTCATAAATATCAATCATGCTTTATTTGCATTATGAAATATTATCCTGATAAGTTTTGGGGGATTTCGTTCATCATGTATCATGTAGGAACTTCACCAAAGCCTCTAATAATCTAAATTTTAGAGTTGACTACAGATTTATTTTTTATATATATAAATGCATATCATTTAAATGGTAAAACTAACACAAAACATTTAAATTTAAATATTACTTAAATATATAAGAAGTATAATCACTACTATTCACTTCACAGTATTTAATAATCTTGTATTCACAGTTGCCTACAGCTTAATTTTTTTTATAATTGTATAAAATTGTAATTGCACTGTAAAAAAATTAATCTGTAAAATTTACGGTAAAAAAACGGCAGCTGTGGTTGCCAGTACTTTACCATTAAAAAAATACGGTACAAACCGTAAAAGTAATTTCTCATTTTTATGGTAAACTACCGTATCCCTACTGAAAAAAACAGCTTAAACCAGCCTAGGCTGGTTGGCTGGTTTTAGCTGGTTGACCAGCCTGGTTTTAGAGGGGTTTTGGCCACTTTCAGACTGGTTTCCAGCCATTTCCAGCCTGGTCTTAGCTGGTCAGGCTGGAAAATGACCAGCAAAAACCAGCTTGACCACCTTGCCAGGCTGGAAGCCCAGCCAAAACCAGCTATGTCCAGCTTAAACCAGGCTGGTCAAGCTGGTTTTAGCTGGATTTAGCTGGTCATTTTCCAGCCTGACCAGCTAAGACCAGGCTGGAAATGGCTGGAAACCAGCCTGGAAATGGTCAAAACCCCTCTAAAACCAGGCTGGTCAACGTGCTAAAACCAGCCAACTAGCCTAGGCTGGTTTAAGCTGGATTTTTCAGCAGGGATATCATTAATTTATAGATGTAATGTGTCTGTATTTTGAATTACCAACATCTACACATATTTTGTTACACAGTAAGACATGTCAACAGCTATATGCAGGTTGTGATGAGAAAGTTACATAAAGCTGAAAAGTATATCAGTATATAGAAGGAGCTCAGTGTCATTCTTACAGCTACTAAACACCAGTATGGTAACACATATAAAACTAAAGTCATGAAATAAACATTATCAACATTAGATGTAACATAAAATCTCTAATGTACATAACTGATGGGGAAACAAATAAAAAGATCCTTAGTAATGTCAACAAAAAGCATGAAAAGTGATGTGCCATGCAGGGAATTCTGGGAAAGTCAGTTTACGGTTATTTGCCGTATATATTAAGGAAACATACTGTTGAGCAGGTTATGGATTTTTACTGTAGCATTTTTACAGTTTTTACCATTGAAATCACAGCCATTTTTTACAGTGTATTTTACACAGCACATTTATATTTAAATACAAAACATTAATTAATATATATTAATAGTAAGAAATAATATTATTATGAAATACTTAGAAATTTCGACAAAATTGTGTCTCAAAAGTTAAAAAATGTTTCAAGCTGCTGTTTCTTTTATTCATTTTTTCCACCATATATGTTATGTTTGTTTTAGTTTTTTCATGTTGTCCTAAAAAATGGCTTCATTTTCTTAATGCAAACAATAACTTCCTGTGTTTTCACTCATTTATTTATTTATTATGATATTTTGGGATCTGATTTCAGGCATTTAGTTTGTCATTTATCTGTATTAATTCAATTACAAGCGCTTTCCCACAAACCTGTCCACTTTCAACCACTGCTACAGCAGTCTTAAAGCACACACACTTGATAGTGTACAGAATGTAGGTCATGTGGTTAAACAGGGTCAAGCGATAAACCTGCATATATACTGTACATGTTCAGAAATAAAGGCACAAAATTAGTCACTGGGGCGGTACGTTTTCAAAATGTACATTTTTGTTCGTAACAGGTCATTAAAGGTACATATTAATACCCAAAAATACAAATGTGTACCTCATAGTAACTTAAAAGGTATAAAAGTGAACATTGAAAAGGGCTAAAAGGAGCTCTTAATGGCTCTATTGTGAAACTCTTGGAATCTCAACTGAAAAACTAGACCTGTCACGATCTCTATATTTTGTCGTATGATATATTGCACCAATATATATTTACTATAAACAATAACTAATAAACAATATTACTGTCATTTTAAGACCATTCAATGCCAGTCATTATTATATAATGCCAGAATGACAATAAAATATCATCACAATGCGAGTGCACTCTTCCAAAGCACACATCATATTTTATTCTTAAGAATATTTCCTTTAATTACAGTCATTTTAACAGTTTAATAATCAGGCATTGGAATCAGAATGTGAAACGCATATGCTAAATAAATAATAATCAATGATAACACAAAAGTTCAAGGTAGTCGGCGCCAGTGGTGCAGTGGTTAGTGCGTCGACACATGCGCTCTGGTGCTCACGGCGACCCGAGTTCGATTCCCACCTCGCGGTCCTATGCCAATCCTTCCCCTCTCTCTGCTCCCCACGCTTTCCTGTCAAAACTCTCTATTGTCCTGTCCATTAAAGGTGAAAACCATGAAAGAAAAAAAAAAGTGCAAGGTAAAGAGTAACACAGGCTGTGATATCTACTACCAGATCTGTTTTCAGTCGTCAGACACCCACATGAAAATATACTCAAGTAATTTATAGTAAATACTAGTGCTTTTACCCATACTGACACTGACACCTCCAATAGAGATTGTTGCACAGCTCAAATGTTGCTAGAATTGTTTTAATGTATAGGTGATATACGGTATGTTTCATCAGCAAAAATGATTGAGATCGTGTCCATGTGTTGTGTGAGAAGTCTAAATATTAATTATTGTGACAGGCCTACCTACAAAGGTACAAAAGTGTACGCTAAAGGTTCTAATGTCCACCTGAGGTACCACCCCAGTGACAGGTTTTGTACCTTCTGAGTGTGTAAAAGAAATCTGTATAATATATGGTTAAAAAGCCCAATGATACACTGAAACAATGATCAATTGGATTTACTAAAAAAAAAATTAAGGTAAGTGGTTGCAAACTATTTAGATGGGCTGAATTTAAACAAATAATTAAGTTTGTTTGTTTAAATTCAGCCCATATAAACTGTTTGCAAAAAAATACTTTGAAAAAAATTATTAATTGAATTAACTATATTTTTTAGTGTATTTACTATTAAAAATATGGTTAAAACTGTAAATTAAATGTCAAATTGTTACGGTAATCTTCCATATTTCATTCATTTATAGTGTTAACACACGAATGTATTGATGTACAAACATCTACACATAATATACTTTGTTTTATAGACAAAAACAGTCATAAGCAAATGGTAAAAGACATTCATTTATTCATTTTCCTTTGGCTTAATCCCTTATTTATCAGAGGTCGCCACAGCGGAATGAACCACTAACTATTCAAGCATTTGTTTAATACAGCGGATGCCCTTCCAGCCACAACCCAGTACTGAGAAACACTTATACACTCTTGCAGTCACACACACTGTCATACACTACGGCCAATTTAGTTCATCAATTCCCCTATAGCGCATGTGTTTGGACTGTGGGGGAAACCGGAGCACCCGGAGGAAACCTTCACCAACACAGGGGGAACATGCAAACTCCACACAGAAATGACAACTGACCCAAGAGGGACTTGAATCAGCGACCTTTTTGCTGTGAGGCCACAGTGCTAACCACTGAGCCACCATGTCACCACCTGGGAAAGTCAATTCATGGTTTTTCACTTTATATATTAAGGGAACTTACTGTCACCCAGATTCCGGATTTTTACTGCAGTGTTTCCCAACCCTGTTCCTGAAGGCACACCAACAGTACACATTTTCAAGCTCTCCCTAATCAAACACACCTGAATCAACTCATCATAACATCAGAAGAGACTCCAACACCTGAAGTTTATGGGTCAGAAAAGGGAGACATCCAAAATATGTACTGTTGGTGTGCCTTCAGGAACAGGGTTGGAAAACACTGTTTTACTGTAGCATTCGTTAACCACTGAAATCACAGCTATTTTTAATGCTTACTCTTCATTTTAATGAATGCATGTGATGTGTGAAGTGACGTGTTTGTCTCCTGTCAGTCCTCAGGTTATGTTGACTATAGGCATCACAGTTCTTACAACAATATTCCTCCTGGCAAACCTCAGTGTCAAGAGTAAGAAATCTACAGACCCTCTGTTCTACGGTAAGAACGAAACTAACATATGCAACAGAAAATAAGATCACACTTTAACTAGGATAATTAGGGTAAAGTTAGGGTAATTAGGCAAGTCATTGTATAACAGGGGTTTATTCTGTAGACAATCCAAAACTAATATTGCTAATAATAAACGGGGCTAATAATATTGACCTTAAAATGGTTTTAAAAAAATGAAACACTGCTTTTATTCTAGCTGAAATAAAACAAATAAGACTTTCTCTAGAAGAAAAAATATTATAGGAAATACTGTGAAAAATTCCTGAATCTGTTCAACATCATTGGGCGAAAAATTTAGACTTTAACTGTATATAGTAAAGTGTATTATAATTGAGGCCAGACGGAATCTGCGGACGTTTTTTGCTGTTTCTGCTGAGAATTTTGGTAAAAATCTGCAAATTTCTGCGGAATTATCATAAATAAAACCTTAAAATATGAAATAAAAAATAATATATTTTTAACTTTTATCCAAATCCAATTAGATTCACTTTATTTGGTAAACAAAGCAAGTCTCTCATATAATTTCTCTACTAAAAGACAGAAAAGATTACTGTACAAACTGCACTGTACATAAATTAGATGAACATTTTCACATTAGTCAATAATATTACTGTAATAAATTAAAAACTGAATGAATATAGATTTACACACGTTTACACAAGTAAATAAACAGAATTAATGATGGGCTAAATATCTGCGGAAAATCTGCGGAACTCTGCGTGTGCAGATTCTGTGTGGGCCTAATTATAATGTATAAAATGCATGAGTCCAAAAGATGCGAGTGAAGAAACTCTTCGAGCTGCATGATGTAAATGCACCTCCACCTGGACCAGCGTGAGGATCATTAACTCACTGTTCAGGACAGAAATCAATAACTGAAGAAGAAAATAAAGTGAAAGACAGAGTGAGACTGAAAACGAAGAGAAGAGAGAGAGAGAGAGAGAGAGAGAGAGAGAGAGAGAAAGCAGAGGTGATGTTTACAATTTGTGTGTGTGTGTGTGTGTGTGTGTGTGTGTGTGTGTGTGTGTGTGTGTGTTGCAGTGTTTGCGCTGTTTTCCTTCACTTCTGTTGTCAGCATCACAAATGCGCTGCAGCAGGACGGATTCATCAAAGGCTTCATGGACTTTTATATAAGCAAGGTCAGAGACACAAACACACACACACACACACACACACACACACACGGAAGTTCATGGTGAAAATTACAATAGGAAAATATTTGTAATGTTATTGTAAGTATTATTGTAAATATTTTTTAATTAAAACATGATTTCATACACATAACTACACATAAAATATTTGTATAACATATATCAGGGAGGGGCGTCACGGTGGCGCAATGGGTATCATGATCGCCTCACAGCAAGGTGGTAGCTGGTTCAAGCCTCGGCTGGGTCAGTTGATATTTCTGTGTGGAGTTTGCATGTTGCATGTTGGCATGGATTTCCTCCCACTGCTCTGGTTTCCCCCACAGTCCAAACACATGCGCTATAGGTGAATTGGGAAGGCTAAATTGTCTGTAGTGTGTGTGTGTGAATGAGTGTTTATGGATGTTTCCCAGAGATGGGTTGCAGCTGGAAGGGCATCCTCTGCGTAAAACGTATGCTGGATAAGTTGGCGGTTCATTCAGCTGTGGCGACCCCAGATTAATAAAGGGACTAAGCCGAAAAGAAAATGTATGTATATTAGGGATGTACCGATCAGGCGTTTTTGCCCTCGAGTCCGAGTCATTTGATTTTGAGTATCTACCGATACCGAAACCCGATCCGATACTTCTATAATACATAAAAAAAAATAATAAAGAAGCTAATTTTATTTAATTCACCTTATTTTACTATTCAACAACTCCGTTAAGAACCAGAGCACTTCTGTGAGGGAGCTTGAACGATCAAGTAATAAATTAAATCCATTCTTCACTTTTGGATTTTAGTGCAATAGTAAATATAAAAATCTATTATAAAAACAAACAGCACCTCCGCTTAAAATACCCAGCAGGCAATCCTAAGTTTACATATTTCACAGTTTGCTATGACAATGTTGTCGTCATTAACTTTAAAACCTCCAGACTGCAGACATACTCGCACTTTCCACTTCAAGCTTTTTAACCAATCTGCAACAAAGTGATGTCATGCCACACACGTTGCGGTTTCTGTGTGGTCAAGAAAGAGGTCTAACTCTATACAAGTCCTGATCGAGTCTGAAACCGCGTGAAGGGGCCCAACTTCCGATCGGGTGATCGGATCTGGACATTCCTACTGTACATCAATCATATTATACATATGCAGTTGAAGTCAGAATTATTAGCCCTCCTGAATAATTAGCCCCCCCTGTTTATTTTTTCCCCAATTTCTGTTTAGCGGAGAGCAGATTTCTCAACACATTTCTAATCATAATAGTTTTAATAACTCATCTCCAATAACTGATTTATTGTATCTTTGTCATGATGACAGCAAATAATATTAGACTAGATATTTTCAAGGTGCGTAAAAAATGTGCTGGATAAGTTGGCGGTTCATTCCGCTGTGTCGACCCCGGATTAATAAAGGGACTAAGCCGAAAAGAAAATGAATGAATGAATGACTAGATATTCTTCAAGACACTTCTATACAGCTTAAAGTGACATTTAAAAGGTTTAACTAGGTTAATTAGGTTAACTTGGCAGGTTAAGGGAATTAGGCAAGTTATTGTAAAACGATGGTTTGTTCTGTAGACTATCGAAAAAATATAGCTTAAAGGGGCTAATAATATTGACCTTAAAATGTTTTTAAAAAAAATTTTTAAACTGCTTTTATTCAAGCTGAAATAAAAGAAATAAGACTTTCTCCAGAGGAAAAAAATATTATCAGACATACTGTGAAAATTTTCTTGCTCTGTTAAACATCATTTGGCAAATATTTAAAAAAGAAAAAAAAATTATAAATTTTTAATTTAAATATTAAATTTTATATATATATATATATATATATATATATATATATATATATATATATATATATATATATATATATATATATATATATATATATATATATATATATAATATCTTTTATCCATCTCCTGTCAGAATTGGTATAAATGACATAGATGATATCGGTTTTGTTACAATCAATATTATATCATTATCATGCGTATTTATTGTGTACTAAAATATTTTATAGCTATATTTTATTTGTAAAAAATGTCATTGCATAATAATATGATATAACAATGCTGATTGCAAACAAATAGGCATAGACAACAATCATGACATTATGAGTTCCATTATGACAGAAAATAAAATGAATTAAATGTAAATTTTAATTACATTAATTTAATACACTGAAAAGCATGTCATCATAATAGCACACAACTGATGCATTTCCTAAAATCCTTTAGTTTATCTGGTACACTTCAAAATGGAGCTTAAAAACATTGCAAAAAAATTATTCTTATAGTATTATTGTCTTGTTTTCCAGAACAAATATCTTAAATAAAGACATATTTTACTTAAATACCAAGATTAAATCAATTTATGCAGAAAACATGTCTACTGATGTCAGAAAAACTACAAGTTTTCTATTTTATGACCGCATTTTCAGATATTCATTCTAATTTTAAGCATAAAAGTTACTTTATTTCTATAAAACAGGACCTATTATGTGTCATTTTGCTTCTCAAGTAAATGTCTCTTGATTTAGACAGCTTTAAAGGGGATATATTATGCAAAAATCACTTTTATAAGGGGTTTAAACACAGTTGTGTGTCAGCAGTGTGTGAAAATATCCAGCTTCTAATGGTAAAACTGTAGTTTTATAACCACACTTGATAAAAACAGTCTGCAGAAACACTTTGATTGACATTCTCCCTTTGTACGTGTCATCAGAAAGGGTAAGCCCCGCCCACTAGTGACCATCTCTCCCTTGTTAGCATAAACAGCCCTAAGTGAGAAGCAGTCGTCCGCCATAGAGTTTTCATCTGCTGAAGATAATGTCAGCAATTAAGAGCATTATAAATGTAGAGCATTAAAAATGTTGTCTACTTCTGTTAACATTTTCACATTCATTTTTGAATCTGCCACTATGCTGACACACAGGCATTTGTAGCTCCGCCCTATTCTGAAAGAGCACTCATTTGAATTTAAAGAGACAGTCACCAACACATCACAATTAGGATCAAAGCCTGAAGGTGTCAGTTTCAGAGAGTGCTCAAACGTTATTTTGTTTACAACAAACATTACCACACACACACACACACACACACACACACACCACACACACACACACACACACACACACACACACACACACACACACACACACACACACACACACACACTTTACATCTTGTAAAAAGGGTAAACATAGGTCTCCTTTAAACATTTGTACTGAAGTAGATCACTTTTTTTTAAGTGCATTATTAATGATGGATAATGTTCTTACTTGTACTGTTGTTGTAGGCAGAGCCGTATCTAAACACAGCTCACGGTGTGATGATGAGCTACTGGGACGGCGTGATTCACTACAGTCTGCTGCTCTTCATGATCCACTGCATGAGCGAAGGGTAAAAATCATCATCACGACGGAATATATCATCTGTTCATATCAACACGTCACATCAAATCATTACATCTGAAGCTGAAATTAATGGACTAGCTTAAAGACAATATTATTAGCCCTCTTGTGAACTTTTAATTCTTTTTATTGATATTTCCCAAGTGCAGTTTATTTTTTATATTTATAAACATAATAGATTTAATAACTCATTTCTTATATATTTGACATGACAGTATTTTACTAGATATTTTGCAAAAATACTAGTATTAAAGCATTATTCCGTGCAATTTAAATGCTTAACCAGGTTAATTAGGGTAAAGTTAGGGTAATTAGGCAAGCCATTGTTTAACAAGACTATCCAAAACAAATATTGCTTAAGGGGGCTAATAATATTGACCTTAAAATGGCTTTTAAAAATTAAAAACTGCTTTTATTCTAGCCTAAATAAAACAAATTAGACTTGGTGAATAACAAAATTCCAAAATTGAGTGATCTTAACCTCATCTATCTCCTCAATAGGAAAAGGGTGATCTAGACATTGATTAAAAAAATTCTCATCAGCTCAAAGTCAGATAATTTCAGTCCCACAGCCAAAGTCCAAAAAGACTGGGCAGAAGCTCCTACCTCCAACCCCTGCTGCCGCTCAGCTGCCAATGCCTGACAACGAAGCAACTGCTCCCCTTTGGATGCTGGTGGAAAATTTTGAAGACTCATCCTTCAACCAAAAATAGGAAAAACAAAAATGGAGAAATGTATATTCTGCTGCTGGATCTTGGTGTGGCCTTTGGATTATGTCATGATAGGGTTTTACAAAAACAAGAAAAGATCCAAGTGCAGCCAACATAATTTATTAAGCAAAACAACGATGATCCAAAAAACACAGCGCAGACAAGAAACGAGCAGGAATACAAAAACAAGTGAAACCACAAACGGGAAGTTCAGACAAGAAACAAATCAGGAATCCAAAACATCGAGAAGATAAAAAACAAAGGGATCGATCAAACAAACAAACAAACAAACAAACAAACAAACAAACAAACAAACAAACAAACCACAAGTAGCAAAAGCACAAAGCAAAAATCTAAAGGTGACTAAAACACAACAGAACAGGCTTTATAAAGACAGGACTCAATTAAACAAATAAGGAACAGCTGAAAACACTGAGCGATCACGTGTGCAGGGATGCATCCAAAAACCAAACAAATGCTAGTGCCCTCAATTATCCACATGCTATTAAGTTAATAACCATAAATTAAGTTAATAACCATGTAAAGAGACCTTTTTTCATTCATTTTTTTTTCGGCTTAGTCCAGGCATGGGCAAACTCGATCCTCGAGGGCCGGTGTCCCTGCAGACTTTTGCTCCAACACTAATTAAACACACCTGAAAACCCTAATTAGTGTCTTCAAGATCACTAGAAAGCTACAAGCAGGTGTGTTTGATTAGGGTTGGTGCAAAACTATGCAGGGACACCGGCCCTCCAGGATCGAGTTTGCCCATCCCTGGCTTAGTCCCTTTATTAATCTGGGGTCGCCACAGCAGAATGAACCACCAACTTATCCAGCGAATGCCCTTCCAGCTGCAACCCATAACTGGGATACATCCATACACACTCATTCACACACATACACTACGGACAATTTAGCCTATAATTCACCTATAGCGCATATGTTTGGACTGTGGGGGAAACCGCAGCACCAACTCCATACAAAAATGCCAACTGACCCAGCCGAGGCTCGAACCAGCGACCTTCTTGCTGTGAGGCGAAAGTTCTACCCACTGCGCAGCCCAAGAGACCTTTTTTAAAAATGTAAAAAATCTCAAATGTATAGCTTATAACTACAAAACAACAAATGTCATTCATTTTCTTTTCAGCTTAGTCACTTTATTAATCAGGGGTCGCCACAGTGGAATAACCCACCAATTTATCCAGCACGTTTTACGCAGCAGATGCCCTTCCAGCTGCAACCCATCGCTGGGAAACATCCACAGATACTCATTCACACACATACACTATGGAAAATTTAGCTTACCCAATTCACCTGTACCGCATGTCTTTGAACTGTGGGGGAAACTGGAGCACCCGGAGGAAACCCATGCGAACGTGGGGAGAACATGCAAACTCCACACAGAAACGCCAACTGACCCAGCCGAGGCTCGAACCAGCGACCTTCTTGCTGTGAGGCGGCAGCACTACCTACTGCGTCACTACGTTGTCAACAACAAATATGTAATGTTTAGCACAGTTGCCTCACAGCAAGAACGTCACTGGTTCTATTCAATTCAATTCAATTCACCTTTATTTGTATAGCGCTTATACAATGTAGATTGTGTCAAAGCAGCTTCACATAAAAGGTCACAGTAAATAGGAACAGTGTAGTTCAGTTTTCAGTGTTTTAGTTCAGTTCAGTTGAGCTCAGTTCAGTGTGGTTTAATAATCACTACTGAGAGTCCAAATACTGAAGAGCAAATCCATCGATGCGCAGCTCTACAGATCCTGAACCATGCAAGCCAGTGGCGACAGCGGAGAGGGAAAAAAAACTTCACTAAAGGCGGAAGTGAAGAAAAAAACCTTGAGAGAAACCAGACTCAGTTGGGCACGACCATTTTAATTTCTCCGCTGGCCAAACGTCTTGTGCAGAGCTGCAGTCTCAGTGGCGGAGGCTGGAAGCTGGCCTCAGCGAAGACTCGTCTGTCCCTGGAGCGTCACAGGAATCAGTCTCATGTTCTCCACTCCTCCATGACCATCACAGTAGCTGCTCAGGATACGGCCTGGTCCAGGATATGGAAACCTTGGGATCATCTCGTCGTTGGTCTTGGATCGAATCAGTGACTCTGCATAGTCTGAGGGCCTCGGGAAGAGTATCCCCAGGTGGAAATGGAGAATAAAGAAAATAATTAGCGTAGCTGATGTTCACAGTGTATATCAACAAGATGCAGAACCTGTGTGGAAGCCCGCTAAGTGGTGCACTAAGTGTATGCTTTACTGAACAGATAGGTCTTTAATCTAGTTTTGAATTGGGAGAGTGTGTCTGAGCCTCGGACGTTATCAGGAAGGCTATTCCAGAGTTCAGGAGCTATAAATGAGAAGGCTCGACCTCCTTTACTCGACTTTGGTATTCTAGGTACTACCAGAACCCCTGAGTTTTGAGACCTTAAAGAGCGAGTTGGATTGTAGCGAGACAGAAGATTGGTTAGATAAACAGGAGCTAGATTATTTAAAGCTTTTTATGTAAGAAGCAATATTTTAAATTCAATACGAAACTTAACAGGCAGCCAGTGTAAGGAGGATAAAATTGGGGTGATGTGATCAAATTTTCTAGACCTGGTAAGAACTCTGGCAGCTGCATTTTGTACTAATTGAAGTTTGTTAATAGAGGATGCTGGGCAGCCAGCAAACAGAGCATTACAGTAGTCCAGCCTAGAAGTCATAAAAGCATGGACTAGCTTTTCTGCATCTGAGATGGATAGCATACTTCGTAACTTAGCGATATTTCTCAGATGAAAGAAAGCAGTTTTTGTGACATGGGATATATGATTTTTAAAAGTTAAATTACTGTCTAATATGACACCCAGATCTTTTATAGTAGAGCTAACGCTAACTTTGTATCCCTCTAATTGCAGATTGAGTTGTGAGATCTGCTGTGTACAGGATTTTGGCCCAATAATAGTCCTTACCAAACCAGCCAACATTTCTATGCGGAGTTTGCTCGTTCTCCCTGTGCACACGTGGGTTTCCCCCGGGTTCCCCAGTTTCCTACCACCGTCCAAAAACATGCAAGTTAAGTTAATTGACTAATCCAAATCGCCACTATAGATATGCTCCTAGTAAGTAGTTATCTCTTAAGAGCAATCCCTATCTGTTTATTAGCTACTACAGCAGGGAAGTTTCGAAATCTACCTGAGCTCAACCTCCTTTCTCACACTGCAACGGGAGGGAGCCCCGGGCTTGAGGATCTTATGAGCTAAGGGCTCTCTACCGGGACAGCATGCCAAACAAGCTTAATAATCAATCATCAGCTAAGTGTGAACTCTTGAAATGAAAATAAATGAGGGGGATGAATAAAATCAGTCCCTATAAACCCATCACATTTACACTGCCGTAATATTTCTCACTCATTGTAATCTTTGACCCATTTCCAAAGAGTTTAAGTACTCTGACTATTTTTCATCTGCTTATATGACACAGATGAAGACGGTTTTCATCATTTTAAAATAAAGTATACAAATATTAACCTGTAAAATGGCAATGCGCTGGTGCAGTGGGTAGCACTTTCGTCTCACAGCAAGAAGGTCGCTGGTTTGAGCCTCAGCTGGGTCAGTTGGCATACTGTGCGGAGTCTGCATGTTCTCCCTGTGTTGACGTGGGTTTCCTACGGGTGCTCTGGTTTCCCCTACAAGTCCAAACACATGCGCTATAAGTGAATTGGGTAAGCTAAAATTGACTATAGTGTGTGTGAATGAGTGTGTATGGATGTTTCCCAGTGATGAGTTGTGGCTGGAAGGGCATCCGCTGTGTAAAACTATATGCTGGATAAGTTGGCGGTTCAATCCGCTGTGGTGACTCCTGATTAATAAAAGGAATAAGCTGAAAAGAGGATGAATGAATGACCTATGAAATGTTAATTTGGTGACTATATTGATCTGCGACTTCTACAGAAGCCAAGACATTGATGTGAACAGTGTTTGTTTAATATGTGCTGTTTTTCTGCTCTCAGGAAGCCATTTCGCAGTCTTGGTCTATTATGGGCAGGATCTATGATCACCAGTCAGATCGTAGTAATCTCTGGCGTCATAGTAGGTGAGAAAGTCACCTCATGTACTCTAGATCTGAGCTGTGTTTTTGCTAAAAGTTTGTTTTGAGTCAAACTCAGTGCTATATTAATGTGTGTATTCAGGTAAATATGGGAAAAACCTGGTTCCTGCTCTGTGTAGACATGGCCCGGCTTTGCTTTTATCCATATGGGCGGCGGCGAAGCTTTTCAATAGGCCGAGGGAGCTGTCAATCATTCCTGCTGACAAGGTGACGATACAGATGATGATGATGATGTCACACACACTAATAATCACATCAGATCTACTGCGTGATTGACTACATAGCCGGTCAAAACTCTAATGGCTAACGCATGGCTGCTTCTCACTCAGGGTTGTTTATGCTAATGAGGGAGAGATGATCACTTGTGGGCGGGGCTTACCTTCTCTGATGACACGTACAAAGGGAGAATGTCAATCAAGGGTGTTTTTTATTAAGTGTGATTATACACAATTTAATTAATTCATTTTTACCATTAGAGGCTGGATATATTCACACACTGCTGACACACAACTGTGTTTAAACCCCTTATGAAGGTGATTTTCGCATAATAGGTGCCCTTTATTAGTTAAGTTTGTTGTGTGCAGCTGCAGCAGGAGCAGAAGAAAACACTGCTGTCCCGACCTGTAGATCTGCTGCTGACGCTCGGCCTGCTGGGAAACATGGCCTTTAATGCCTTCAGAGGGTTTGTAAGTGTCCTCACATCCATCTATCCAAAATCCATCCAACCAAAATCCACTCATCCACCCATCCATCCTTCCATCCAAATTTCACCCATCCATCCATTTAAAATCCATCCATCTAAAATCCATCCACCCATCCATTCATACACCAACCCATTCATCCATCCACCCATCCATCCATCCATCCAAATTTCTTATGCCCATCCATCTAAAATCCACCCATCCATCCACCAACACATTCATCCATCCACCCATCCATCCATCCATTCATCCAAATTTCTTACACCCATCCATCTAAAATCCACCCATCCATCCATCCATCCATCCATCCATCCATCCATCCATCCATCCATCCATCCATCCATCCATCCATCCAAAAATCATCCATCCATCCACCCACCAACCCATCCACCCACCAAAACCATTCAAAATTCACCTATCTAAAATCCATCCATCCATCAATCCACCCACCCACCCATCCAACCATCCAAAATCCACCCATCCATTCAAAAATCATCCATTCATCCGTCCACCCACGATCTCATCCACTCACCCAGGGGCGGACTGGGAAAGCACCAAAACCACCCAAAATCCATCCACTCAAAATCCTTCCATCCATCCATCCATCCACCCACCTATCCATCCATCCATCCACCCATTCATCTATCCAAAATCCACCCATCCAACCATCCAAAATCCACCCATCCATCCAAAAAACATACATCCATCCACCCATCCAAAATCCATCAGTCCACCCACCCAGCCATCAATCCATCCAATTCATCCATCCACCAATCTATCAATCTCAAATCCACCCATCCATCAATCCATTCATCCACCCACCCAACAATCCATCCATCCAAAATCCACCAACCCATCCATAAAACATTACATCCACCCACCCACCAATCCATCCATCTATCTATCTATCCATCCAAAATGCACCAATCCATCCACCCATCCATCAATCCACCCATCAATCTATCCATCATTTATTCTGTTCCTCATTCATCTCCATCTTTATAATCTCCATCAGGTTGTTCTGGAATGTTCTCTGGATCTGTGTTTCTCCTACATCTATCAGTACGAGCCCTACATGAAGGACAGCGTTGGCTTTCCTAAAGTCACGGTCAGTGTTTTTGCTGCTTGTTCAAACATACATAATGTTTTATGTTCAATCCATTGAAATTTGTTAAGTTAACTTAATTGGTTTATTTTCAGGTCCTTTTATTCAGAATTAGAATTAGAATTGAATCAGAATTTTCAGATAGTTTTTCTGGAGATGCTCATTAATAATGATGATTTATTGGCTGCAGATGCTGGTGCTGCTCTTCTATGTGTTTCCGCTGTTGTTTGCATGTGTTTACGGGCTTCACACTCCTGGTTGTATGTGGATGTTGGACTGGACACTCGTCCTCGCTGGAGCTGTGGCTCAGGTACACACACTGAAAACATCAATGACAATAACCACTAAAACTACCATATGGACAAAACCAACTCATGGGTTAAAAAGTGTCATTTGAATTTATTATTTACACTTATTGAACTTATTGAATTGAAATTATTAGCTCAACTCTGGGTTTGTCCATATTTGACTCAATGTTGGGTTAAAAAAAAAAATTCTTAGAGTGGAGTAACATTTTTCCATGTCCAAATGGTCCAAAATATCCTTCAGATACAGAAGCACTAATGTATAATATGCACTTTAAAAACTGGGTCGTTGTAATTAAACTTTGGGTCAAATATGAACAAAACCAACTGGTGAGTTGGAAAATGTAATTTAAATTTATTTGAAAAGCAAAATCAACTTTATGATGGGTTTATGTATATCTGACCCAACATTGGGTTAAAAAAGTAGTTAAAGTTTATATTCAAATAGCCCAAAATGCCCTTCAGAAACAATCAATAATGTATAATATGCACACCCAAAAAATGAAACACTGCATTGCTTTAACCCAAAGTTGGGTCAAATAGGGACAAAATGAATTGTTGGGTTAAAACAACCCATCATTTTAGACTGTAGTTAAATTGTATGTCCAAATGAGCTAACTAAACCTTATGTTTGTCCATATTTGACCCAACCAGGTGTAGTAATTTTTTAATGTAATTAAAATTTTATTGAAAAACTAAATCAACCTAACATTGGGTTATCTGACCCAACATTGGCTTAAAACAACCCAGCATTTTTAGACTGTAGTTAGACTGTTAGACTGTAGTTAAATTGTATGTCCAAATAGGCCACAAAATGACCTTCAGAGACAGAAGCAATAATGTATAATATGCACTTTAAAAAGCCGGGTTGTCATAACCCAATGTTGGGTCATATATGGACAAATCCAACTGGTTGGTTAAAAGATGTAATTTAAATTTAATAATAAAAAAAAATAAATCAAAACAACTTTGGGTTTGTCCATATTTGACTCAATGTCAGGTTAAAATAACCCAGCATTTTTTTAAAAAGGTATTTAACTTTTTATGTCCAAATGAGCCAAAAATGTCCTTCAAAGACAGAAGCAATAGTGTATAATATGAATAAACTTAAAAAACGCTGGGTTGTCGTAACTCAATGTTGGGTCAAATATGGACAAATTCAACTGGTGGGTTAGAACATGTCATTTAAATTTATTTGAAAAAAAAAACAAACAAAATCAACTTAATGTTAGGTTTGTCCATATCTGACCCAACGCTGGGTTAAAACAACCCAGTGTTTTTTAGAGTCTAGTTCAATTTTATGTCGAAATAGACCAAAAATGTTGCTGGGTTGTCGTAACTCAATGTTGCGTCAAATATGGACAAATTCAACTGGTGGGTTAAAAAGTGTCTTTTAAATTTAATGTTAAGTTGATTTACTTTTTTCAAGGAAATTTAAATGTAAAAGGTTACTACACAGGGTTGGGTCAAATATGTACAAACATAATATTCATTTATTCATTTTCTTTTCGGCTTAGTCCCTTTATTAATCTGGTGTCGCCACAGCAGAATGAACCGCCAACTTTTCCAGCATATGTTTTATGCAGCAGATGCCCGTTCAAGTTGCAACCCATCACTGGGAAACACCCATACACTACAGACAATTTAGCTTACCCAATTCACCTATACCACGTTTTTTGACTTGTGGGGGACACCGGAGCACCCGGAGGAAACCCATGTGAGGCGAACGTGCTACCCACTGTGCCACCATGCAGCACACAAACAGAACATTTAGTTAATTATTACAGTTAAAGCCGAATGACACTTTTTAATAGTTAGGGTTGGAGAGTTTTTGTTTTGTTGAGTGTAAATGTTAATGTAATTTAAATTTAATGTAAAAAAATAAGGCCAATGTTTAGGTGTGTCCATATTTGACCCAAAATATGGTGATAACAACCCAGCATTTTCTAGAATGTGCTATCTGATATCTGTGTGTGTGATGTGTGCACAGACTCAGTGGACTCACCTCGGCGCATCGCTTCATTCTCGCACACCGTTCACATACCGGATCCCAAAAGACGAGTGGCGGTCGGTGGTCCTGCTGAACCTGCTGACAGCAGCACTTCCCATCCTGCTCGCCCTGCGATGTTACGCCAAACAAAGCTTCTTCATCAGAGTCCATCCAGAAGAACAGACCCGCAACGGCAAGAAGAACAACTGACAGATCTGCAGTGCCCACATCCACGGACTGACAGAACACAACTAAAGATTCATGCTGTAACCAGTCTCTAAAAGATCTCTAATCTGTTAAATAATTACATTACACTGGAGGGCTAATAATTCTCTACTCAATTATATTCATTCATTTTCCTTCGGTTTAGTCCACAGTGGAATGAACCGCCAACTATTCTGGCATATGTTTTATGCAGCGGATGCCCTTCCAGCCGCAAACCAGTACTGGGAAACACCCATACACTCTTACATTCACACACACTCATACACTACGGCCAGTTTAGTTCATCAATTCCCCTATAGCGCATGTGTTTGGACTCTGGGAGAAACCAGAGTACCCGGAGGAAACCCACGCCAACACCGGGAGAACATGCAAACTCCACACAGAAATGCCAACTGACCCAGCTGAGGCTTGAACCAGCGACCTTCTTGCTGTGAGGCAATAATGCTAACCACTGAGCCACCATGTCGCCCATTCTAAGTCTTTATAACATTATTTAAAGTCTTAAAAGTCTTCATTTTATTTTACTGTCAGTATCAGTGTGATTAAAGCTATATCGGACAAATGCCTGATTTTATTTATTTTTTTAATATGAAGGTGAACACAGAAAGGACTAAATATGGATTTAAAATCATATTATTGGGCTTTATTGGCTAAAACTACTGCAATGTGTTTTCTTTTGTACAGTGTGTCTTGATTTTGTGAGTGTGTGGAATGGTGGAAACTACTAAACTCCAGGAGGTTTATCTCTGGTCAGTTGGTAAAAGCTCAATAAATATGGACTCTGGACTAGTTTACGTCACTGTCAGAGATGTTTGAGAACCGCTGATGCTCAGGGTGTGTCCTGAATGTCTGTCTGTGCATGTTTAGTAGATTTTTTTTTCTCTAAATTCAAAGTGTTTAAACACTAGCTCTGAGACCAAAAAAATCTGATGTTTAGTTAATCCTAGAGCTTTCATAACCGCTAAATTCAGCTTAGACCTTCAAACTGGACCTTCAAACAAATGTGTTAAAAGATAATATAATAGGTTAACATGTTAAATCACGCTAATAATGCGCTACAACAAGGTAAAACTGCTAGTATTGTGCTAAATATGGTAGGACAGGCTAACGACATGTTAAAACAGGGTTTCTCAAATTCAAGGTGTCCTGAGGAGTTTAGCTTCAACCCCAATCAGACACAACTGAATCAGCTAATCAAGCTCTAACTTGATATACTAGAAACTTCCTGGCAGGTAAGTTGGAGCTAAACTCTGCAGGACACCGGCCCCCCAGGACCGAGTTTGGGCACTCCTGAGTTAAAACATGCTAGTTTTGTGCTAAAAGGTGGTAGAACAGGGTAACAACATGTTAAGACATACTAGTATTTCACTAAAACATGGTAAAGCAGGCTAACAACATGATAACCCATGCCAACAATGTGCTAAAATAGTAAAACAGGCTAGCAACATGTTAAATCATGGTTTTGTGCTAAAACATGGTAGGACAGGCTAACTATGTGATAAACCATCCCAGCAATGTGCTAAAACACGGTAGAACAGGCTAACAATTTGTTAAAACATGCAGCTTTTGTGCTAAATGATGGTAAAACATGCTAACAACATGTTTACACATTCCAGTAATGTGCTAAAACATGGTCAAACAACATTTTAAACCATGCTATAACGATGTGCTAAAAATGCCAGAACAGACAAAATCTATTGTGCCAAATCATGGATGAACAGGCTAACAACACGTTAAAACATGTTAGTATTGTGCCAAATCATGGTAGAACAGGCTAACAACATGTTAATATTGTGCTAAATCATGGTAGAACAGGCTAACAACATGTTAAAACATGTTAGTATTGTGCTAAATCATGGTAGAACAGGCTAACAACATGTTAAAACATGTTAGTATTGTACTAAATCATGGTAGAACAGGCTAACAACATATTAAAACATGTTAGTATTGTGCCAAATCATGGTAGAACAGGCTAACAACATGTTAAAACATGTTAGTATTGCGCTAAATCATGGTAGAACAGGCTAACAACACGTTAAAACATGTTAGTATTGTGCTAAGTCATGGTAGAACAGGCTAACAACATGTTAAAACATGTTAGTATTGCGCTAAATCATGGTAGAACAGGCTAACAACACGTTAAAACATGTTAGTATTGTGCTAAGTCATGGTAGAACAGGCTAACAACATGTTAAAACATGTTAGTATTGTGCCAAATCATGGTAAAACAGGCTAACAACATGTTAAAACATGTTAGTATTGTGCCAAATCATGGTAGAACAGGCTAACAACACGTTAAAACATGTTAGTATTGTGCTAAGTCATGGTAGAACAGGCTAACAACATGTTAAAACATGTTAGTATTGCGCTAAATCATGGTAGAACAGGCTAACAACACGTTAAAACATGTTAGTATTGTGCTAAGTCATGGTAGAACAGGCTAACAACATGTTAAAAAACATGTTAGTATTGTGCCAAATCATGGTAAAACAGGCTAACAACATGTTAAAACATGTTAGTATTGTGCCAAATCATGGTAGAACAGGCTAACAACACGTTAAAACATGTTAGTATTGTGCCAAATCATGGTAGAACAGGCTAACAACACGTTAAAACATGTTATTATTGTGCTAAATCATGGTAGAACAGACTAACAACATGTTAAAACATGTTAGTATTCTGCCAAATCATGGTAGAACAGGCTAACAACATGTTAAAACATGTTAGTATTGTGCTAAATCATGGTAGAACAGGCTAACAACATGTTAAAACATGTTAGTATTGTACTAAATCATGGTAGAACAGGCTAACAACATATTAAAACATGTTAGTATTGTGCCAAATCATGGTAGAACAGGCTAACAACATGTTAAAACATGTTAGTATTGCGCTAAATCATGGTAGAACAGGCTAACAACACGTTAAAACATGTTAGTATTGTGCTAAGTCATGGTAGAACAGGCTAACAACATGTTAAAACATGGTAGTATTGTGCCAAATCATGGTAAAACAGGCTAACAACATGTTAAAACATGTTAGTATTGTGCCAAATCATGGTAGAACAGGCTAACAACACGTTAAAACATGTTAGTATTGTGCCAAATCATGGTAGAACAGGCTAACAACACGTTAAAACATGTTATTATTGTGCTAAATCATGGTAGAACAGACTAACAACATGTTAAAACATGTTAGTATTCTGCCAAATCATGGTAGAACAGGCTAACAACATGTTAAAACATGTTAGTATTGTGCTAAATCATGGTAGAACAGGCTAACAACATGTTAAAACATGTTAGTATTGTACTAAATCATGGTAGAACAGGCTAACAACATATTAAAACATGTTAGTATTGTGCCAAATCATGGTAGAACAGGCTAACAACACGTTAAAACATGTTAGTATTGTGCCAAATCATGGTAGAACAGGCTAACAACACGTTAAAACATGTTAGTATTGTGCTAAATCATGGTAGAACAGACTAACAACATGTTAAAACATGTTAGTATTCTGCCAAATCATGGTAGAACAGGCTAACAACATGTTAAAACATGTTAGTATTGTGCCAAATCATGGTAGAACAGGCTAACAACACGTTAAAACATGTTAGTATTGTGCCAAATCATGGTAGAACAGGCTAACAACACGTTAAAACATGTTAGTATTGTGCCAAATCATGGTAGAACAGGCTAACAACACGTTAAAACATGTTAGTATTGTGCTAAGTCATGGTAGAACAGGCTAACAACACGTTAAAACATGGTAGTATTGTGCCAAATCATGGTAGAACAGGCTAACAACATGTTAAAACATGTTAGTATTGTGCCAAATCATGGTAGAACAGGCTAACAACACGTTAAAACATGTTAGTATTGTGCCAAATCATGGTAGAACAGGCTAACAACACGTTAAAACATGTTAGTATTGTGATAAATCATGGTAGAACAGACTAACAAAATGTTAAAACATGTTAGTATTGTGCCAAATCATGGTAGAACAGGCTAACAACACGTTAAAACATGTTAGTATTGTGATAAATCATGGTAGAACAGACTAACAAAATGTTAAAACATGTTAGTATTGTGCCAAATCATGGTAGAACAGGCTAACGACATGTTAAAACATGTTATTATTGTGCTAAATCATGGTAGAACAGACTAACAACATGTTAAAACATGTTATTATTGTGCCAAATCATGGTAGAACAGGCTAACAACATGTTAAAACATGTTAGTATTGTGCCAAATCATGGTAGAACAGACTAAGAACATGTTAAAACATGTTAGTATTGTGCCAAATCATGGTAGAACAGGCTAACAACACGTTAAAACATGTTAGTATTGTGCTAAATCATGGTAGAACAGACTAACAACATGTTAAAACATGTTAGTATTGTGATTAATCATGGTAGAACAGACTAACAACATGTTAAAACATTCTAGTGTTGTGCTAAAACTTGGTAGAACAAACACGTTAAACCCTACAACCAATGTGCTAAAACATATCAGAACAGGCTAACAACATGCTATAACATGCTTGTATTGTGCTAAATCATGGTAGAGCATGTTAAAACATGTTAGCATTATGCTAAAACATGTTAGAACAGGCTAACAACTTTAAATCATGCTATCAATATGTAAAACATGTTCATAAATGCTATTAATATTTTAAAACATGTTAATCATATTGTAAAACATAATGGACATTTAAAACATGCTATCAACATGCTTAAACATGACAACTACATCATACTAATGTTTCAAAACATGCTAAAAACTATACTAAAAGCACTAGAAATTCTAGCATATTAGCTACCATCCAGAATAGCACAGTCATAACAAAGCAAACAGCCAACGATGCTCTATTTTACAGCATGACCGTATACGTCAAACTCACATTTCAGTCCTTCAAATAAAAAATTCTGTTAAAACTTTTACAAGTGAACATTAAAGTTTGTCTTGGTGAATATATTTAGCTAAGTTTTAAATTAGTTATTAAATTACATAATTAAAACATGACCTGAAAGGATAAATCTCAGAAAGGTCTTATGGCAGGAGATGAGGAATGACATACTCCTGAAGCAGGTCTTTAAAATAATATTAATAATTTAAAAAGATAATATATATGAATATATATGAATATATAAATATATCATGTTTTAGACATGTTTTTGGCAGATTCACCCGAATGTTTTATTGGATAACTTTTGTATACGTTTTCATAAATCTAAAAAGGTGTCTTCCCAGCTTTCTGTGGCAATGATTTGTCATTGGTGTCATGAGCCCTCATATCTCTTGTGTTGTGAAATTCGCTGTTTATTATTCCTGCTGATGGGCTCCAAGGGGAACGCCGGGGCACAGGTTCAGCAGGGAGAGATATTTATAGCATTGCAACACAGTGAAACCAGAAGATTCATTCACAGTTCGTTTACAGATATCTAGACTCTATCATCAGATTACAATCAAATCTCTGACCTTTGCGCTGATGACATCATCGGCCCAGTGATCTTTCACACAGTGAGCATCAGCATGAACGAACTGATTACATCACTGTATCTGCACGTTCCCGAGGACACGGCTTTAACTGAAATAAAAGTCTCTGCCTTTAAAAATCATGATGCCAAGCTGCTGTATTAATGATTGACCCTTTTCACAAGATGTTTTAAGGTAATCAGAATCTTAAATCCTTGAAAGCTTTGAATATTTAGATATTTTTTTAATAAACGTGTGAACATTTATATGTATTTATGTATATATTATTTCATCTTTGTATCAAATTACAAAAATGAATTACTGCTTGTGTTTATAATGCAGAGTCTATGGGTGCAGGACAGTAAATCTGACATTCTTCTCTCTTCTGGCTGCCGTTATCAGTCTTACACTACTGTTTTCCCCTTTCTGAAAGTCTTGATCACACCATCATGGAGTTTTACTTTTATTATTTCAGCTAATACGTTGTAAAACAATAACTGATGCATTCTCCCAATCACTGCACTCTGAGTTTACCAACTATGACGACCTCTGCTGAGGCGAAATCCGGAGATGTGAAAAGGGTCCATGATTTGATTTGTTTCTATTAGATTTGATTTAGGAAACTCACTGACTTGAGGAACAATTAAAGCTACAGTTGAAGACAAAATTATTCGCCCTCCTGTGCAATTGTAATTATTTTTCAAATATTACCCAAGTGCTGTTTGATGATGGAAGATTTATTTTCTACATCCATTCATTTTCCTGCAGCTTAGTCTCTTATTAATCAGGGGTTTCCACAGCGGAATGAACTGCCAACTATTACAGCATGTGTTTTACGCAGAGGATGCCCTTCCAGCTGCAACCCAGTACTGGGAAACACCCATACACACTCATTCACACACACACACTCATACACTATGGCCAATTGAGTTATTAATTACCCTATAGCGCATGTGTTTGGACTGTGGGGGAAACCGGAGCAGTCGGAGGAAACCCACACCAACACGGGGAGAACATGCAAACTCCAGACAGAAATGCCAACTGGCGCAGCCGGGACTCGAACCAGCGACCTTCTTGCTGTGAGGCCACAGTGCTAACCACTGAGCCACACTTTTTTCCCGCACATTTAAACATAATAGTTGTTAAAAAATACTGATTTGTTTTGTCTGCTATGATGACGGTACATAATATTTCAGCTTTTTTTGCTAGTGCAGTTTAAAATGCTTAACTAGGTTAAATAGGCATTGGACGACAGTGGTAATTCTGTGTCAATATGGGCTGCTGTGTGTACATTAATGAGGGAAAAAAACTTTAATGATTTTAGCAAATGGCTGCAATACTTTCCGTACCCACTGTATGTGTGTATGTGTAATTATATATATATATATATATATATATATATATATATATGTATACAGGGTGGGCCATTTATATGGATACACCTTAATAAAATGAGAATGGTTGGTAATAGTAATGTCCTGTTTGTGGCACATTAGTATATGTGAGGGGGCAAACTTTTCAAGATAGGTGGTGACCATGGAGGCCATTTTGAAGTCGGCCATCTTGGATCCAACTTTTGCTTTTTCAACAGGAAGAGGGTCATGAGGCACATCAAACTTATTGGGAATTTCACAAGAAAAACAATGGTGTGCTTGGTTTCAACATAACTTTATTCTTTCATCAGCCCCCTCACTAATGTGCCACAAACAGGACGTTAATATCACCAACCATTCCCATTTTATTAAGGTGTATCCATATAAATGGCCCACCCTGTATAATAAAATATATATAATAAAATATATACATAAAAATACTAAATCTAAGTTTTTCGCCATGTTTTTTTAACCTTGTTACTGGGGAATGCAGTATATTGTTATATAAACTGATGTAAATTGTTATGTAAAATATGTTTACTGACTTATTTGTCACTATCTGATCACTTCCATCAAAACAGTAGGCCATAAAATATGACAAAAATAAGACAAAGTGTTACTATAATTAAATTCTGAAGCTTATTGGGATCAAAAAACACATTGGATCAATTCTCAACAATCACTTTGAACGTGTGGATGAGTCTGGCTGATGTTTCTGGTGTATAAAGCCATTAATAGACTATAAGTGAGTGAACTGAGTGTGTGTGTGTGTTGTGCTGTGCTGTGGCGGGAGTGTGAAAAGCACACACAGATGTTTCTCTGATCACATCATTACAGTTTGACAGGCTGAATAACGCGGCTCCTTTCCCTCCAATTACTGACAGCATTATTAACTACTGCCTTTGTGGAATGGGATGCTTTGATGTGGGTGGTAACCATGGCAATGCAAAAGTCTAGCAGCTATTGGGCAAATAATGCTGATTTTTATACTCTGAAATAAACGGATGGGTTGTTTAATTAGGGATGTCCCAATAAGGTTTTCATTTGATTTTGAGTCATTTGATTTTGAGTATCTACCAATACCGAAACTCGATACTTCCATAGTACATAAAGGCTTAGTAGAGACATGGGAGCTACAGACGAACTCCATATGTCTGTGAACAAAACATGGGGTACATCTTACAACAGGACAAGTAATTTGTCGGAAATCTTCTTATAAAGGTCTGGCAGAGCTTTCTCAGTGAAATAGTAGTGAGACGGCATTTTAAATCGAGGTTCTACATTTGTTTTTGAGGTGTCTCTATCAGGTTTGCTGTGTTAAATGTGGCCTTTTCCTTTCCACCTCTTGCAATGCTAAGTTTACATATCTCACAATGTTGGCAATGTTGTCGTCATCAACTTTATAATACCTCCTGACTGCAGACATTCTCGCGCTTTTCACTTCAAGCTGCTTCCGTGTTCTCCTTTGCTGACATTTAACCAATACCGTCTCTGTAACAAAGTGATGTCATGCCGCACGCGTTGCTGTTTCTGTGTGGTCAAGAAAAAGATCTAACTCTCTGCCACCGCATAGTTATTGACGTGTTAAAAAATAACGAGAATATATATACATATTCATATATATATTTAAGTCCTGATCTGGAGGTAACATCCAATTCTGATCGAGTCTGAAATCGCGTGATTGGATCTGGACATCTCTAGTTTTAACCCAAGCTTGGGTCAAATATGTTATTTTTAGCGTAGTTTTAAGTGTATTTTGAGAATAGGTCTGATGCACTTGGCGTAAAACATATAGTTTCTCTTGATTTGAAAACATCTACACTACCTGTCAAGGGTCTTGTTGTTGAGCCCAGTTGTAAGACTAACAAATAATAACTTGACTTCTAGTTGATCACTTGTCAGAAGGTGGATTTCTCTGATGAATCATCTGTTGAGCTGCATCCCAATCATCACAAATACTGCAGAAGACCTACTGGAACCAGCATAAACCCAAGATTCTCATAGAAATCAGTCAAGTTTGGTGAAGGAAAACTCATGGTTTGGGGTATCCTGAAAGCAAAGAAGGTCAAGCTGCTCCAGGATTGGCCAGCCCAGTCACCAGGCATGAACATTATTGAGGAGGAGGCATTGAAGATGAATCCGAAGACTCTTGATGAACTCTGGGAGTCCTGCAAGAACGCTTTCTTTGCCATTCCAGATGACTTTATTAATCAGTGATTTGAGTCATTGCAGAGATGTATGGATGCAGTCCTCCAAGCTCATGATGGAGTCAGACACAATATTCATTCTGTTTCCACTGCAGCATGACCACATATTCTATACTGGACATTATTGAAGGTTCAGTGACAAGACTTTTGTCTAAGCAGAGTCAGACCTTACTGTCATAATGAAATCATTCAAAATCAAGGCCTGATCATATTTTATTTTGGTCAAATAAGCGTCATCTAGAGGCCTTTACCTTTCATATAAGCCACTTCTGATACCAAATGATCAACTGGAAGTCAAGTTATTTACTGTTCCTAAAACTTGGATAGGTGATAAGAATTTTGTCAGGTAGTGTAGATATTAGTAATTAGTTAAACAAGGGAAAAATACTAAAGGAAAAAAAAATAATTTTTCACTTTTATATAAAGGTATAACATAAATGTAAGCTTGTGTCTTTCAAAAGTGACAAGGCCTAATAGAGCAATAATGAATGACATACACGCACCGGCCACTTTATTAGGTACACTTGTCCAACTGCTCATTAACGCAAATTTCTAATCAGCCAATCACATGGCAGCAGTTCAATGCATTTAGGCATGTAGACATGGTCAAGACGATCTGCTCCAGTTCAAAGCGAGCATCAGAATGGGGAAGAAAGGGGATTTAAGTGACTTTGAACGTGGCATGGTTGTTGGCGTCAAACGGGCTGGTCTGAGTATTTCAGAAACTGCTGATCTACTGGGATTTTCACACACAACCATCTCTAGGGTTTACAGAGAATGGTCTGAAAAAGAGGAAATATCCAGTGAGCGGCAGTTCTGTGGGCGCAAATGCCTTGTTGATGCCAGAGGTCAGAGGAGAATGGCCAGACTGGTTCCAGCTGATAGAAAGGCAACAGTAACTCAAATAACCACTCGTTACAACCGAGGTCTGCAGAAGAGCATCTCTGAACACACAACACGTCCAACCTTGAGGCGGATGGGCTACAGCAGCAGAAGATCACACCGGGTGCCGCTCCTGTCAGCTAAGAACAGGAAACTGAGGCTACAATTCACACAGGCTCACCAAAACTGGACAATAGAAGATTGGAGAAACAGTGGCTAAAACACATTTAACATCAGTAAAGTTATGCACATACCTCATATTTTCACAATCAATACACTTGAGAAATGAGCAATATGCATCGCAGGAACACTCGCCAAATGTAAAACCAAGATAAGAAATAGATTTATAAAGCTCACATCTCTAAATGCATGAAGAAGCATTCATTTCTGAGGGTTTAGAGGTGATGATTAAACACGAGGAAGCAAATGACGGCAGTTCTGATCCAATCAGTTTTTATTGGTGGTTTGTTCTGAGTTTAATAAAGAACAAAAACACATCAACAAACGAGAAGTGAAGCATAAAAACATCAAAGTTTGACCTCGGGAATCAAAATCTCTCACCGTTTCATAAAAAGGTCCACACGTACGCTCAGGTTATTATACGAAACACACACTTCCATGTCAATTCTGCGGTGTTAATATACAAAAACAATACTGAAGATGGTTTTTCAATATGATCAGACATTAGAATTAAATTTGTTATCATAAAAAAGCAAGGAATAAATGAATGAAAACAACCAAACATTCAGTTATATACAGAAGAAAGTCCGTCTATGAGCTCAGAAACAAGAAGAGGAGCAGAATGATGGATTATTGGACATGCTAAATGAGGAATACAATTATTATTAACAAACACAGAGAAAACTGATAAAGGGAAAAAACTAAAGATATATTCAGAAACTTGCAACACATCTGTCCAAAACCCAATAGTATCTGGATGCAGTCCTGATGATGCAAGCTGAGATGGAATCTCTCAGTGATGCAATGCCAGACACAATACACTCAATGGTGCTAGTGACATCACTGTGGGTGGGGTTAGGTGAGCGCATTAAAGGCATTGCATGCAGCTCAGATTGCACTGCACCGAGTCTGCATCCAGACCCCTCTCCCAAAACCTGATGTTCCCTACATAGACAGCATCCTAACAGAGATTGAGAAGCGTGTTTTGTGTCACGATCGGGTAATTTGACGTTAAGCACACTTTGTTTGATTTTAAAGGGCACCTATGATGTAAATCATCTTTTGTAAGCTGTTTGAGCAGAACTGTGTGTTGGTCTAGTGCAGTGTTTCCCAACCCTGTTCCTGAAGGCACACCAACAGTACACATTTTCAACCTCTCCCCTAATCAAACACACCAGAATCAACTTATCATAACATCAGAAGAGACTCCAACACCTGAAGTTATGGGTCAGAAAAGGGAGACCTCCAAAATATGTACTGTTGGTGTGCCTCCAGGAACAGGGTTGAGAAACACTGGTCTAGTGTGTCCACAGTCATACTGGAGTGATATAAACCCAACAAGTCTCTTTTTTTAATTTAATGATGTTAAAATAGGATCCAAATCCCAGTGATTTTGAGGCCCACAGAACATTTTTTTGCAAATAAACTGAGATTAAAAATCTGTTCCAACTGTCTGTGATTCTTTTACAGTTTTATATTTTTTAAAGATTTATTTTTGGCCTTTATTAGATAAGACAGTATTGAGACAGGGAGCAAAGTCGGAGAGAGAGAGAGAGAGAGAGGGGAGGGTATGGAATGTCCTTAAGCCAGTATTCAAACTCAGGATGCCCTGACATGCTACTGCACCATATGTCAGCGCGCTAACCACTGGGCTATTGCACCGACAAGTTTCAAGAGTTCCCACTTAGATATGCTTGGCGTATAAAGCAGGTTTGGCATGCTGTCCCAGGAGAGAACCCTGAGCTCGGAGATATTTGAGCCCAGGGCTCCCGCCCGGTCGATAAGCATATCAGGAGAGCCGAGATCAGGTAGGTCTCGAGAGCTCCTCCTTTAGAAAAGGGAGGAAAAGGAGGAGATGAGGTGGAAGGGGGGATTCTTCCAAACGAAGATAGAGCAGTAGGGAGAAAATGATCCATTTATAGTCAACTAGGATCACTCTGATTGGATTATTACTGATTACAGATGAGTGGCCAGACGTGCTCAATCATATCACGTGCTCCTCTCCAAATTAGTTTATGAAACTTCACTTAATAAGTTTAAAACGTTTTTAAAACGGAGCATGTTTGTCATAAAGACAGTAAAACTGCTAATTCTGAACCACTATAATCCCCAGGGGCCCATGGTGTCAGTAAACGCGCATATATGTGTGTGTGTGTGTGTGTGTATGTACAAACGTCAGTTGTGTGTGACTCATCATTTCAGAAAGGTTTGAATACACTCCTCCACAAATAAACTTGCATGATATTTTTGACTTAGCTGTATTTCAGCTTCATCCGTGTCTGTCTGTATCACTGACTGCTGTTTATCTGACGTAACGCAGGAGAAGCAGACACGCATGTGGGAACGGTGGGCGGGGAGAAGCAGCTCATTTGCATTTAAAGCCACAGACTACAAAACAAGCTACACTGTACTCGGACACCAGATGGGCAGATTCTGAAGGCTACAAATGATCTGACGGGTGTTTTGAGCTGAAACCTTTTAGACACATTCTGGAGACACCAAAGGCTTATCTTACATCTTGTACAAGAGGTAAAATAGGTGCCCTTTAAAAATAAGCCAACAGAAATACAATTAATTGCATACATTAGAATCAACGTTTTATTGTTATCCCATGCTCTCGATTTAATTGCATTCTGAAATTATTCAGAAAAAAATAACTAATTAATTAGACCTGAAATTATTTAGAGAAAAAAATAACAAGACGTCTACATGAATAGCTTACTAATTTTAATAACAGATCCATAAATGAAATAAATGAATTTTTGCTTGATGTTTGTCTCATTTTGCATAACAAATATATAAGCATTCTTAAAATCAAGACGCATCTACTGGTGAAGCAAAACTAATAAAGATATTGAGTGAAAAATGTATTCAAATGGTGTTTTCGTAAAAACAGCTTATTTTTCTGTCACATTTTGCACAAATATTCAGATTTTTTTTTCAAAACAAGAATTAATAGGAATGTTTAGTTTTTTAATTTTCAAAAACACCTCATTTAAATACAGACAAATAACTAGAATTTATTTTCCTGACCTCACTAGTGTATATTTTGAGGAGAAATCTTTCAACCATTTTCTTTTCAACTTAGTTCCTTTATTAATCCGGGGTCGCCACAGAGGAATGAACCGCCAACTTATCCAGCACATGTTTTACGCAGCAGACGCCCTTCCAGCTGCAACCCATCTCTGGGAAACATCCATACACACTCACACACTACGGACAATTTAGCCTACCCAATTCACCTGTACCGCATGTCTTTGGACTGTGGTGGTAACCGGAGCACCTGGAGGAAACCAACGCAGGGAGAACATGCAAACTCCACACAGAAACACCAACTGATCGAGCCGAGGCTCAAACCAGCGACCTTCTTGCTGTGAGGCGACAGCACAACCTACTGCGCTACTGCGTCGCTCTATTTTGTGAGCATATTTGATTTATTATCTCAGGTCATTTTGCATTTGAAGCACACAATCATTACGCATCTTTATTATGCATCTTAATTTAAGATTTTTATAAATATTTGAACTGGAAAATGAGACAAAAACTCAGAGCACTAAATAAAAATAAAAAAACAGCAGGTAGAAAAAGATATTTTCTGCTGTGTGTGATTGTTAAACAAATTAATAAGGTTCTGAAATGTAAAAAAAAAATGCATGCATGTTTTTGAAATAACACGCGCGCACACATACATACACACACAAACACACAAGTAGTGAAGATCCGAAACCCGAAATACACCTGCTAAAATACTACGTAAACACAAACTCGGTTTCTCACGTTGCTGCTTGTTAAAGTGTGTTAAAATGCAGTTTATTAAGAGTGTGCTCATGCATAAACCTCCAGCAAGGCTCGGGTCTCTGTTTCAGTTCAGTTATTGATCTTTCTGATGTTTCTGAATAATAATAGCTGTGGTTTAATGATCCTGACAGATGAAGAAATCTCTGTCGCCTCCTTTAGGACTCGCCTGAAAACACACTCAGCACACAGAAGATGGTTTAACCCCACATGAAAACATACTATAGTAAATTATTCTAAATACTATAGTGTTTTTAAACTATTCTATAGTATAGTGCACTCCCAGAAATAAATGTACAAAAGCTGTCACTGTCATAGCACTCTTTCAAAAGGTATATTTTTGTACTTTTTATGTGCTAATTTGTATTTTAAAGGTATAATATGGACCATTTAGTTACTAAATTGTTCTATTAATATGAACCGTTTATGCACAAATAACATACAATAAATCGGATGTCTCTAGAGTGTGTGTGAAGTTTGAGCTCAAAATACCACACAGATGTTTTCTAACTCTCTGAAACTAAACCTTTCAGGCTTCGATCCTAATTGTGGTGACTGTCGCTTTAAATTCAAATGAGGCCATGCTCTTTTCAGAAGAGGGCGGAGCTACAAATGCCTGTGTGTCAGCATAGTGGCAGATTCAAAACTCTAACGGTGGATGGCTGCTTCTCACTCAGGGCTGTTTATGTTAATGAGGGAGAGATGGTTACTAGTGGGCGGAGCTCTTCCCCTCTGATGACATGTACAAATGGAGAATGTCAATCAAATCGTTTCTGCAGACATTTATCAATTATTTGCATAATAGGTGCCCTTTTAAAGAGTACTTTATTTCTGAGAGTGTGCATATTTTATAGTATTTACAACTCTATCAATGAATGCTCCGGCATGCTGTAGTATTAACTATAGTCAACTGATAAACACAGTAATACTGAAGTATTTTTTATTTTTTACTACAGTAAACTGTGGTGTATTGTAGTATAATGTACTGTATAATGTAAAAACTGTAGTTTTCAACAACTATAGTGTATATTATACTATAATATACACTATGGTTAAAAACTACAGTATTTGGTCATTTGTTTATATTCCTATAGTTGTTGTGTTACCATAGCAACTATAGAATTGCGATAACAAATCAATTATGGTAGTTGTTGTATTACCATAGCAACTATATAATCACAACAGATCAATTACTGTAGATGTTGTGCTACCATAGCAACTATAGAATTGCCACAACAGATCAATTACTATAGTTGTTGTGTTGCCATAGCAACTATAGAATTGCAATAAGAAATCAATTACTATAGTTGTTGTGTTACCATAGCAACTGTAGAATCACCACAACAGATCAGTTACTATAGTTGCTGTGTTACCATAGCGACTATAACACCACAACAGATCAATTACTATAGTAGTTGTGTTACCATAGCAACTATAGAATCACCACAACAGATCAATTATGATAGTTGTGTTACCATAGCAACTACAAAATCACCACAACAGCTCAATTACTGTAGTTGTTGTGTTACCATAGCAACTATAGAATCACTACAACAAATTAATTACGATAGTTGTTGTGTTACCATAGCAACTATAGAATCGCCACAACAGATCAATTATGATAGTTGTGTTACCATAGCAACTATAGAATCACCACAACAGATCAATTACTATAGTTGTTGTGTTACCACAGCAACTATAGAATCACCACAACAGATTAATTACGATAGTTGTTGAGTTACCAAAGCAACTATAGAATCACCATAACAGATCAATTATGATAGTTGTGTTACCATAGCAACTATAAAATCACCGCAACAGATCAATTACGATAGTAGTTGTGTTACTATAGCAACTATAGAATCACCACAACAGATTAAGATAGTTGTTGTGTTACCATAGCAACTATAGAATCACCACAACAGATCAATTATGATAGTTGTTGTTACCGTAGCAACTATAGAATCACCACAACAGATCAATTATGATAGTTGTTGTGTTACCATAGCAACTATAGAATTACCACAACAGATCAATTGTGATAGTTGTTGTGTTACCATAGCAACCATAGAATTACCACAACAGATCAATTATGATAGTTGTTGTGTTACCATAGCAACTATAGAATTACCACAACGGATCAATTATGATAGTTGTTGTGTTACCATAGCAACTATAGAATTACCACAACAGATCAATTGTGATAGTTGTTGTGTTACCATAGCAACCATAGAATTACCACAACAGATCAATTATGATAGTTGTTGTGTTACCATAGCAACTATAGAATTACCACAACAGATCAATTATGATAGTTGTTGTGTTACCATAGCAACTATGGAATCACTAACAGATTAATTAAAAACAGATTAATTACCCTCTAAAAATGTTGGCTTATTTCAACCCAATTCTAGGTGTAATATTAACTAAATCAATTGATGGTTTAATTTTCTGAATTAAAATTGACCCCAATTGAATTAAAATTTAAACCCAAGTCCATATTTGACCCAATTTGGCTTTAAATAACCCAGCATTTCTACCCAGCATTACAGTGTAATTGTTCAAAAACACTACAGTGTTTACTATAGTATTTTTTCCTATGGGATTTTTGAAGTGACACATGACGAGCGCCTGTCAATCATCTCTGATTCATATGCTTCATCATGGCTATCTGTGTGAGAAGATAAATGAAGTGATTTGAACTTCACTTCACCCCAAAATCAAATCAAGGAACAAGAGATTATATCTTGCATAAAGAAATCAGGATTTTTAAAACAGTTATTGCAGTAATCACAACGTATTATTAAAAAGTTCAAGTAAATATTTTTAAATGTTAGCATATTTTAATAGTCAATCATGGCAGAATTTGTTGTGCGAAATTTAATTATTGCAAAAATTTTAATTGAAACAAAATAATAAGTTGACAGGAAAAAAAATAAGTGTTCTTTATGCAAAATAACATGTCTTTTAATTTTGGGGCTGATTAAAGACCTGGATGTTGCCTAGTAAAACATTACAGCTTTCACTACATTTCTAATCCAACATTTCACAATAACGCAAGATTTTGCAATACAAACCAAACAATCAGCAAACACTCAACACGATGAAGAAGATGATGAGAAGCACAGGAATTGATGAAAGTGCCATTAAAAGGCTTGAAGAGCGTCTTATTTCACGAATTACAAAGGTTGACGTTCTTTCATTTTGGGCATTTTGGACATTCAGTATTTCATTAAAGCATTACATCCCCAAAAAATCTAAAGCCAAACAAAAAAACATGAGATATTAAACCAAAAACTATCCTAAAACAAAAGATCCACAGCAGAACGAGGCGTTAATTTCGCCTGTCTGTGTGAAATAACCTTCAGTAGAGGTGAAAACTATTATGTATGATAATTAGAGCTAAAAAGAGGTAAAAAACAAAGGTAAAAGAGGAAACTGTTTCTGTCCTTTCCATCTGTCTCACTTCCTCTGACCTGGAAACACAGGAACAGCTGTCAGAGGGTCATAGGCCACGCCTCCTGCACTTTAGCACCGCCTCCTGTGGTTTAATCCCGTCCCCTGTGCCCAGATCCGTGTCTTCGGTGTCTCCGGTGTTCGCGTCGAGATCTGTGGTGTTGCCGACGGTAGCGGTGAGCTCGCCGTGCTGGAGGAGACAAAACAGTCACATGACTACACTTGATTTGCATATGCATTTATGGATTATTCATTTGGTCAATAATCCAGTTATTATTTTGCACTTATAAAAAAAAATAAAGCACTTGAGATTTGCTATACAGTAGCTTTACATCACTTAATAAGAGTTACTGTATATATTATGCAAATTAAGTTAATATATAAACATTATATAGACTACAGCAGTGTTTCCCAACCCTGTTCCTGGAGGCACACCAACAGAACATATTTTGGAGGTCTCCCTTATCTCACCCATTCACTTCAGGTGTTGGAGTCTCTTCTAATCTTCTGGTGAGTTGATTCAGGTGTGTTGGATTAGGGAGAGCTTGAAAATGTGTACTGTTGGTGTGCCTTTAGGAACAGGGTTGGGAAACACTGGACTAGAGAGCTATGCAATTATACAGGGTTTATTGTTAATTAGTTTATGATTTAAAAAATTAATTAGTTC
Organism: Danio aesculapii; assembly: GCF_903798145.1. Classification (NCBI taxonomy): domain Eukaryota; kingdom Metazoa; phylum Chordata; class Actinopteri; order Cypriniformes; family Danionidae; genus Danio; species Danio aesculapii. The sequence continues at coordinate 56,828,319 of NC_079436.1, forward strand.
ATTAATCAATCAAACAGTTAACATTGGCTATATAGTGAATATTACCTTATGTGAGTGTATATACAGACCCACCACTTCATATAAAGCTTTATTTATCTGTTGTACACCAAAACTGGGATATAAAATCCCAGTAGATCAGCAGTTTCTGAAATACTCAGACCAGCCCGTCTGGCACCAACAACCATATCACGTTTAAAGTCACTTAAATCCCCTTTCTTCCCCATTCTGATGCTCGCTTTGAGCTGCAGCAGATCGTCTTGACCATGTCTACATGCCTGAATGCATTGAGTTGCTGCCATGTGATCGGCTGATTAGAAATTTGCGTTAACGAGCAGATGGACAGGTGTACCTAATAAAGTGGCCGGTAACTGTATATCAAACTTTGTTCATAAGAAATGGAGGATTATTCTTACTATGTGATGGAAAAAAACACGAAAAAATTAGGCAGACAAGATTTAGATTAGCTTTATATAAATGTATTGTTATGTCTGCAGCTAAAGTTGGAAATATCTCAAATTTTATGCACTGATATTTGCGATATCTAACGTGATGTATGACCAATCCCGCTGCTGAGATCTGCTATTTTGCTGTATGTATATACAGTATTTATGCAGGTAAAATACAATACTACACATCAAACTTTACAGTTTGTTAAATGCATGGAGAAAAAAGATGATTCCTTTTTATGGGAGATTTGGTTTATTTTCCTCTGAGGATGCTGTGATTTTTCGTGAACTATATTATGAATGAATGATGCGATTATAGACTTGAGGAATAATGTTTGAGTTGAACCATTTGAATGTAATTGCTCAGTTGTGTAATCGTATTCCTGCACATTCGTGGCCCCAAATTAAGAATCAAGTATTCTGGCACATTTCTAAATCAGCAGAGCTAATAAGTTACACATTTGGACTTAGCACATTGTATTGTTATGAAGGGAAACTTTGTTTTGGACAATTGTACCAGCATTTGAATATAATTGTTGATTTTATGCTTTCATTGATTCCATTCGGTCCCTCAGGGAATGCTGGAAGTGTTATAATAGGCCTGTTAGTACATGGGTTTGTGCATTTTTAGTCCCTTACAAACTTACAGCAACAATACAGTTTCATTTAAACTGTTTAACAATTTTGCAGTACTATATAGTATTCTACAATAGTATTGATTTATTTAACCCTCATCCCTTCTGTTTTGGTTTCCAAACTATCTCTTGTGGGTCAAAAAGATTACTAAACACACGTTTAATAAATGTATTTCAGTACTTTCTCAACTTACTAATTAAATAGTTTTTATTATTGCTATTTTTATGTTATTTATCTCTAAATATTTGACAACTTATTATTATTATTCAACTTATTTCACTTTATTTTGATAAATAAAAAAAAAATCTAAATACTATTCTTCAATTCATTCATTCATTCATTTGGCTTAGTCCTGGAATGAACCGCCAACTTAACCAGCATGTGTTTTACGCAGCGGATGCCCTTGCAGCTGCAACCCAGTACTGGGAAACACCCATACACACTCATTCACACACACTCATACACTACGGCCAGTTTAGTTAATCAATTCCCCTTTAGCGCATGTGTTTGGACTGTTGGGGAAACCGGAGCACCCGGAGGAAACCCACACCAACATGGGGAGAGCATGCAAACTCCACACAGAAATGACAACTGACCCAAGAGGGACTTGAACCAGCGACCTTCTTGCTGTGAGGCCACAGTGCTAACCACTGAGCCATCATCCCGCTCCAATACTATTATTGATACTTTAAAAAGTTGTATTTACCTCAAAATATTTTTTCATATATGTTGAAAATGTGTCAAACAAAACACTAAAATAAATAAACAAATAAATAAAAGAATTAATTAATTAATTAATTCGAATTATATTTATATTTTTTATTTTATTTTTAATACATTTTGTTTTATTTTTGTTACTGTATGACAGTGCACAGTGTATTTGATGCCTTCTAATAATAAAAAATATATAAATAATGAACTTGATAAATAATGAGCTTCGCCACTAGAGGGACCTACAACACCCATTAAGAAGTCTAAACCTACACAGAACAAATGAACTGAAATTTAAGGGGAAGTTCACCCAAAAATCATAATTCTGTCATCATTTCCTCATCCTCCTTCACTTGTTCCAAACCTGTCTGACTTTATTACATCAACACAAATTAAGATATACTGAAGAATGTCAGAAAAACAGCCATTGATATTCAAAGAATTTTTTATTCCTACGATGAACGTCTTTAGGTGTTTTTAATCAGTTTTTAAATTCACAAAAGTTTAGAACCAATTGGGTGTGAGTACATTTCTATTTAATTTCTCATTTAAATTTATACAAAACAAACAAACAAACAAACAAAAAACAAACAAATAAATAAATAAATTCCACTAATATGTATGTAGGGTGGCAGAGAGAGCTTAAAGGTGCTGTTTGAAAGTTTTTGACTCTTCTAAAGCATAATTATACCATAATATATTTGCAGATATTTCAGAAACATGATCAGTGAGCATTCTTGTTGATCTCAAAAACAATGCTGAAGTCAGATATTCTGCTTTAAATATGTGCGTTACATGTCGGAATGGCGGTCTTTGTTTTGGTCATTTAACCCGCCCACTGCCAGTTCAGCCAATTATATTTCGGCAACCTTGTTAGGAAACAGCGTATTTCATTTATACATTCAGGAAGGCTCTATAAGCATGCGTCTGTGACTGACCTCCGGTGGACAGTAGCAGACTCTGAAATGAGACACAGACTCAGAGTTCCACATGAGGTTATTAATTAGCAAATAATATAAATATTCCACACGTCAGCATTAGGTGAGCAGGTTACATTGTGTCCTAAAAACACACTATGTGATAAGACTTGCAGTGATGAGCAATTTGGCTGTTTGCACCAGACGAAACACGACAGAAATTTAAATACAGCCATTCAGAAGCACAGAATAGAGCACTCACTGCACTCCAGCGACTGTTTATAATCCAATGAATACATATTAAACATCTTTAACATTATTAAATGTAGATCCTGATTCACTGATATGTGTTGGTTTGCACTGAGTCTCAGTTCTAAAGTTCAATTTCAGACATTTTATTTGGTTTTGCAGATCTGAGGTGAACTATCTGCTGCTGCTTTCAGTATATGGCAATAAATGTCATGTAAGATGGCATTCAAACTCACATTATTAGCATTTAACACTGAATAAAGCACATGAGGTGTACCTGAGCTGATCATTGCCATTTTTAATATATCAATTCAAGGTGTTGGTTAGGACAAAAACTCATTTTAATATGAAAATATTCCTTCTATCACCTGCCATTGCTTTTATTTAGAACATGACTTAAATCAGCCTTCAGGTTCAATCGTCAGACTCGCACCTGTTGGTCCTCAATCTGGCAACCTGCGCTTGTGTGCGTTTTGAACCATGAATGCAATACCTAGTTCAACCACTGGGTGTCAACCTTACATACTGCCCCTTTAAACTTAGCATAAGTTAAATGCAGTTGAAAATGTGTCTGTAGACTCACATTTGGTGCAGATGATCTTGGGTCTCTCCCAGGTCCCGTTGGGTCGGCAGCGGACGGTGGGCACGTGTCTCTGGAAGAAGCCGTCAGCGCACTGGTATCGCACTACAGCGTGGATGTCATAGTGTGAGCGTCTGCGGCCCACTAGATAGGCGTTATCTACAGCTGGAGGAGTGCCACACATCACTGCACACACAAACACAGAGCAGACATGATCATAAGCTCGTCTAATCAAACCAATCCTTAATATTCTATATTTTCAGTTTAATCAGCCAATTGTGTGTCTGCATCATATTTATCAGCAGTTTCTTGAGCTAAAAGCCATTTTGGTTCATTTGGTTATTGATTGGTTACAAGGGTGTAGAATTGGCATGGATAGAAGGGACGTGTCCCCACTAATATCCACCAATTACTGAAATGTCCCAACCAATAATTTAATCGACTTCAAAATAAAATAATGCTCCGTCAACCCTTAGTAACCTACACGTGCACAAAGTCAGGTTCGCTACGGGTTCACCATAATACTATTAACCAAGGCTGGGTAATTAGTCAGAATTCGGATTAGATTTAAGCCTTCATACTTATGAAATACAATAAATTGCGTCACATAGCTCTCTAAATTTCTCTGTTTATTTTATATTATTAAGTACTTTGTAGGAATTGGTTTTAAACCACAGCGGTTGGAACTGTAGTTTGCCGAATGACTAAAAAATGATCAGCATGATGGTAAAACGCTGTACATTCTAGTCAAACCATTCTTCTGCAATCTTATACCAAAAACGGAAATAAGGGCAGTATTAATAGCTATAAATGTGGGAGAGCACTGATATTATTTGATTGTATTGCAATATGGAAGAATTAAATGTTGATGTGAAATCAAAAGTAATTCACAAATACTTAAAATGAGATGATTTAATGACAATAACTTGCTATGGGTACAACTGAATTAATTACAAATAACTGTATAGAACGATCAAATATGAAATGATAAAACATATGATATAAATTGTATCCAGCTTTAATGTAAAATGAAAGTTACCAGAGGTAGAAGGAGAGACACAGGGGGAGGGGGAGAGAGAGACAAAGAGAGCAGGCCCAGAAGTTAGCCTAATTGCAGCAGAGTCAGAGAAGATAGACTCCAGAGGAGGAGAGGAGCAGAGCAGGAAAGCGCAGAGGCCAGAAAAAGAGCCTAGAGCCCGGGTTTACCACCTATTTTATATCTTTCTTGAGCATGTGACTAAAGCCCAACTGCTGAGACATTCAAACTGACCAATCAACATGTGACCACATCGTAAAACCCCCAAAGTCCACATACCAGGCCCTGATCTTATCAGTATCTGCCTTTGGAGTCAGTATGGACCTTCTTGAGTCAAAAAGACATGTTTTGTCATGTAAACAAACGCATTTAATAATTTAGCCTCTTGCTACTTTGTTCATGTTTTTAAAAGCGCGAAACAGAATTTGTGTTGTTTAATGTACGTGCTGGGGATGTATGTCCCCACCAATATCAAAGGCAAATCTACGCCCTTGATTGGTTATGTTTAATACAGTCTTACATATTACCAGTTTCAAGATAAGTTTTCATTAAAACCATGACTGATTATTGTGATATTAAAACTCAAAATGCTGCAACATTGCAATTAGCTAACTGTGAATAGCCGCAAAGACCACACATTTCCAAAGACAGTAACAGTATACAGTATATATCTAAAGATGAAATCTTTAGTGTATAATAATCAGAATTGTC
>NC_079436.1:56838604-56843604 GCF_903798145.1 Danio aesculapii
AGTCTGCGTACCTTTATTTCTGAGAGTCTACAGTAAACACAAAGAAATCTGAATTAAAGTGGCATTTGTCTGAAAATAATCCAGATTAGGAAGGAAAGTGGAGACTAAACAGTTGAGTTTTTAGTCGTTTCTTGAAGACAGCAAGTGACTCTGCTGTTCTGATGTAGTTAGGGAGTTCATTCCACCAACTGGGCAGATTGAATGTGAGAGTTCGGGAAAGTGATTTCTTCCCTCTTTGGAATGGAACAACGAGGCGACGTTCATTCACAGAACGCAAGTTTCTGGAGGGCACATAAATCTGCAGAAGTGAGAGCAGATAAGAAGGAGCAAAGCCAGAGGTCGCTTTGTAAGCAAACATCAGAGCTTTGAATTTGATGCGGGCAGCAACTGGCAGCCAGTGCAAACGGGTGAGTAGCGGAGTGACATGTGCTCTTTTGGGTTCATCAAAGACCACTCGTGCTGCTGCGTTCTGAATCAGCTGAAGAGCTTTGATAGAGTTAGCTGGAAGCCCGGCTTGTAGAGAGTTGCAATAATCCAGTTTGGAGAGAACAAGAGCTTGAACAATGAGTTGAGCTGTATGTTCAGATAGGAAGGGTCGGACCTTTCTGATGTTGTAGAGTGCGAATCTGCAAGATCGAGCAGTTCTAGAAATGTGCTCAGAGAAGTTTAGTTGGTCATCAATCGTTACTCCAAGGCTTTTTACCATTTTGGATGCAGTAATGGTTGCCCCATCCATCTGGATTGAAAAGTTATGGTGTAGAGTCGGGTTGGCAGAAACTTCAAGCATTTCTGTTTTTCGCGAGGTTAAGCTGAAGATGATGATCATGCGTTTTCCTTTAGCAGACACTAAATTCATTTATGCTTATTAATGTTTTGAAAGTAAAAACTCACAACATCCAGACCATCAGTCCACTGGAAATCCTCTTCAACTGTACGATCATTCAAACCAATCCAAACATTTTCATGACCCAGACCTGATGGAGCACACAAACACACCATTAGCACCTTTTATCTTCTGTAAGATTCATGTTTACTTCCATGTAAATCTCCATTACTGAACATTTCTGTCAACACCTTTAGATAAGAAAAAAATAAAAAAATAAATCAACCTGATATTTTAAGCAGATATTTAAATAATTTACCAACATATTTAATGACATGACACAGAATGACAGAGTACAGTGAGCTTATGTTATCTTCTATAGTTCATGAATATTATAGACTAGATTGAAAGATTTATATCAATTATATTTATTCATTTTCTTTTCAGCTTAGTCCCTTTATTAATCAGGGGCCGCCACAGCGGAATGAACCGCCAACTTATCCAGCATATGTCTTACACAGCGGATGCTCTTCCAGCTGCAACCATCTACTGGGAAACACCCATACACACTCATTCACACACACACTCGTACACTACGGCCAATTTAGTGCATCAATTCCCCTATAGCGCATGTGTTTGGACTGTGTGGGAAACCGGAGCACCCGGAGGAAACCCACACCAACATTGGAAGAACATGCAAACTCCACACAGAAATGCCAACTGACCCAGCAGGGACTCGAACCAGCGACCTTCTTAAAAGGACACATTTCTCAATACTTAGGTCACTTTAGCAAAACTCTTCACACAATTCTCCTAACCGACTTTCAGCTTGGCAAAGCAGCTCATTTCACATACAGAATGCACTACAACTACCAAAACACTTGATTCAGCTCTCAAATAAGTGAAGTTTTCAAACTAATTTCGAGAGGAGCACGTGATATGATTGACTGCAGCTGGCCACTCATCTACATTCATTAGTTAGCCAATCAGATTAACCCCAACTCACTATAAGTAGCCTAGCTAGAACTACTCTTTTATCTTCGTTTTCCGAAGAAACCCCCCATCCACCCCTTCTCCTCCTTTTTTTCTTTTACTACGGGGAGCTCTCGAGAACCACCTGATCTCGTTCTCCCCTCATAAGCTCTATGGACCAGGCGGGAGCCCTGGGCTCACCTATCTCCGAGCTCAGGGTTCTCTCCCGGGACAGCATGCCAAACCTGCTAACAGTTGTCAAACAATATCTAAGCGTGAACTCTTGAAACTCCTCCAGAACACTAGCAAAGGTGGACAGCCCACAAACACACTGTCACCCACAAAACAATGAGCTAAAAACACTTGCAACATGCAGCATGCATTACAGTGTTTTCTTGTGTAAAACAAGGACACATCTCTGTTTATAGCTGCAATATATGTAACTGCAATGAATCAGACATGATGCAGAATTCCTCAATATTTTATGTCGTTTATTTATTTGTATTTTTTTGCACTGAGTAATTCCAAAATACAAGAATTTGTATCCACACCATCCACTGATACAGATACAGTAACTGTACGTTCACACCGAAAGCGGCGAGAGCGCCAAAGTAGCCGGAAGTCATTCATTTTCAATGAGAGCCAGCGGCGATAAGCGGCGAGGACCAATAATATCCAGCTGCAGGGCTGCAGAACCACACACGTTTTAGGCACACACAATCTGGCATACACATCTAGGAATACCATATATGGTTACGGCGGATGTTAATGTTATTAACGTCTTCTTGGACATCGTCATCAATATATTTTGATATATATGGTTAATAAATATTGTACACAATAAACAATAGTGTTTACTTTATTTCACAAATATTGCGATCGAGACGGGCGAATGGGGGGAACGTTGTTTCCGATCGCCATTCAATATAATAGACTGAACAGTTTTCTATCAGTCATCATACACTGAAAAAAAGTGTTGCATGCAAACAATTTATTTGTGTTGAATTGAAACAAACAAATTTAAATTAATAATGTTCAACTCAATTTGTTTGTTTAAATTCAGCCTAAATAAATTGTTTACAACCACTTAACGTAAAAAATTGAGAAAATCCAAGGAATCATCTTTGAACAATTTTTTTCAGTGTAGATGATCAGTCATTATTATCTGACAGAGTCAATATCGCAGATCCTCGTTTGCTGGCCTTGTTGAAAGATCTAAATTGGACAGGTTTAATTTACATAATGGATTCATCTATAATGAAGTAAATAATAGCAAGTTAATATAGGCAATAATACATATTATAAAAATCTTTTTACATGTAATAAATTTATAACACTATATTAATATTTTACTCAAGCGATTTAATAGTGTGTATTTGCTTAATTTTCTAATAAATTTTTAATTTAATTAATGATTTCCCACATTGAATACTGAAATTTTAAACCAAAATTTAGCAATAGAAACAAATTAACTATTAATAATTAATTTAAAAATAATAATAATAAGTAAATATATATATATATATATATATATATATATATATATATATATATATATATATATATATATATATATATATAACTAACAGCTGTGACAGTTTAGTAAAAGATAGTAGTTTATAATCAGATAATCAGTTAAGATAATCAGTTTATAGCAATATTATACATTGTTTAAATGATTAACTATAGTAATTCATTTTAATGTGACACATTATTGTTTGCTTTTTATATTTTACAACAAAGTGATTTTAACCAAGTATAATAATATTAAGATCCAGAATTAGTTTATTACACTTAATCCTACAATTAGACTGTCTGATATGTTTTCTTTGTGTATGTGGACACGTGAGTAAAGTCATACGTGTCTTTAACCAGTTATTTTTATTTACATAATTCGTGTTCAGAAACTGCAGAGATGTTAAAATGATCGATACGATATAATAATAACAACTGAAATGGGAAACCATATTTGTGAAATTCAATAGGTGGCGATAATGCTAAGGAGTTAGTTAGTTACCATATATGCTTTGCCTAAATCGCGTGTGCTAGATTGTGTGTGCCTGAAACGTGTGTGGTTCTGCGGTTCTGTAGCTGGATATATCCATACCTCGCAAGGAGCAGCGCGGCGTGTCTTCGCCAGTGTGGGCGTCGGGGAGAGTTGAAATCAAGTCAACTTTATGGTAATGAGCTATGACGCGGTTCGGCTGCAAGCAATCAGAATGTAGAAGTCCACCGCTTGAGAGTAGTCCAGAGAACACTGACCTGTGAACTTTGTTTCCGACCACAGTTGTTCCCAGGGGTTTGATTATTGCGGTCGCCGGATTTTCAATTATTTACCAGGTTTTCTTACAGGAACATGCATTAAAAAAGTTACTGATGTGCGTTAATGTTTTATATATTTATCTTTAAAAATAGTGGGAATCCCACGTGACATTACAAAACAGCATGGCTGCTTCAGGATTTTTCAGACATGTGGACACATTGGATAATTAAGTGGAGCAAAGCCACACCACATCCAACTGGATCTTCCATTGTTAAATGAATTTGATCAGAAGTGCGCAACATTTTCACGCTAGAAAGCATTTTTTATGCAGGAATGTAACTGATATGCTGCAACGGCTCCTTTAAATATGAGATCAATGTAGCGAATTTTGACGCTCTCGCCGCCGGAGCTGAAGGCAGACAGCGTTGTCGCCAGGGCGGCCAGAGCGACCTTCGACGCTCTCACCGCTTTCGGTGTGAACGCACAGTAATGCTAATCTGGCTGGGTAAACGGCATTTTCAGATGTGAAATATGTCTCAATCAAATATCGCTGTTGATTTTTGCTGACTTATTCAGTTTTGCATGATGTTATTGTTTGAACAGAAGTTTAACAGTGTTGAAAACAGTATGTAAGCATGTGCAAAATGTCCTGTACTGTACAGCTGTTGTATCTGAGTGAGAAAAGAATTGAAATTTGAGAGGTGTAGTCATTGAATGTATTTTGTGTCAAAACAATGAGAATTGATCCTCAGTTTAGCCCACATAGACTTCTGTTGTGCTCACTGTGTCAAGAGATTTGCAAAAGTGACCCAAGTATTGAGAAATATGTCCTAGCGGCTGTAAAAAACTGTAACATGAGCAAAATAATAATGACTAAAATGTAAAAAAAATTAAATAATTAAAAACTGCTTTTATTCTAGCAGAAATAAAACCAATAAGACT
>NC_079436.1:56848604-56858604 GCF_903798145.1 Danio aesculapii
TTAAAGATATTGAAAGATAATAAAATAAATAAATTACTTTTTATAATTGCACTGTCAACCCAGTTCTTACATTCATTCATTTTCCTTCGGCTTAGTCCCTTTGTTCATCAGGGGTTGCCACAGCGGAATGAAACGCCAACTATTCCATCATATGTTTTACACAGCGGATTCCCTTCAAGCTGCAACCCAGCACTGGGAAACACCCATTCACACTCATTCCCACACACACACACTCATACACTATGGCCAATTTACTTCATCAATTCCCCTATAGCGCATGTGTTTGGTCTTTGGTACAACCGGAGCACCCGGAGAAAACCCACGCCAACACAGGGAGAACATACAAACTCCATACTGAACTGCTAACTGGCCCAGCTGGGACTTGAACCACTGAACTTCTTGCCGTGAGGTCACAGTGCTAACCACTGAGCCCCACTAAGCCCCATTTCCATACACTGGTCCCTAATGTTACCCGCATCCCACCTCGATTGCACCACAAGTGTTGTGCAATACAATAAGGAGACAATAAAGTATACTGTACTTATTTTTTGATGCAAGTACAAAGCATAGATAGAATTAATAGTACTGTTGGACCATAAGATTTCATAATAAACATGCATGAAATGTGTGTGTGTGTGTGTGAAAGAGAGAGAATGTGTGTGTATGTTGGTGCACTTGTCTGTGTGTATATGTTTCTGTGTACTGTATGTCCATGTGCATGTGTGTGTGTCTATGTGTTGTGTGTGAGCATGTCTGTGTCTGTATGTGAGTGTGTGAATGTTTGCGTGTGTGTGCCAGTGTGTGTGTGCAATCAAATCAAAGCAAAATCAAAATGTACAATGTTTATTTTGCTAGTGCACATTATTAGCCTCAAGGCTGTATAGTCTGAAATTTGTAATAACCAGCGTGTGCTTTAAATTAAATCAATTCCATATTCTGTTTTGTTTTTATTATTTGTTTTGCATTGATAATTTCAGTTATGGCTATATAATCATTAATGAATCTTCGCTATTAATTTAGTCATCCATTTATTTGATTCATATTTTTAATTCATTTATGGTCATCATTTATTAAATTAAGCATTTATTGATTTAATTTCTTTATTGTAGATATGTCTTATTATTTGTTCTGCTTTTAGAGCTTTTTCCATTGTTTAGTCGTATAGTGATGGCGTTTCATGAAATGTTCCTCTCCACTGATATGAGATATGAGGGTATGTCTCTAATGTCTTGTGGCCTGTGGATTATTTTACGATACAACATCAATTGTTCGCCTTGTTGGATCACAGTCTCCACGCCAGATAAATAAGATCTAGCCCCGGATGCCAGATCTTGTCTGGAAATGTCAGTTTCTAAAATCAAAACTCAATTTGTAAATACACAAATCCAATTCGTAAATTCAAAACTCGATTCGCAAATACACAAATCCAATTTGTGAATTCAAAACTCGATTCGCAAATACACAAATCCAATTCATGAATTCAAAACTCGATTCGCAAATACACAAATCCAATTTGTGAATTCAAAACTCGATTCGCAAATACACAAATCCAATTCATGAATTCAAAACATGATTTGTAAGTATGCGAATCCAATTTGTAAATTCAAAACTCGATTCATAAAAACACAACAATAATTTGTAAATTTAAAACTTGATTCGTAAATACACAAATCAGATTCGTAAACTCAAAATTTGATTTGTAAATACACAAATACAATTTGCAAATTCAAAACTCGATTCGCGAGAACACAAATCCAATTTGCAAATTCAATCCTCGATTCGTAAATACACAAATCCAATTTGCAAATTCAAACCTTGATTCGTAAATACACAAATCCAATTCGTAAATTCAATACTCGATTCGCAAATACACAACAAAATGTAAATTTAAAACTTGATTCGTAAATACACAAATCCAATTCGTAAATTTAAAACTCGATTCATAATCACACAAATATAATTCATGAATTCAAAACTCGATTAGTAAATACACAAATCCAATTAGCAATTTTAAAACACGATTTGTAAATATGCAAATCAAATTCATAAATTCTAAATAATTTGTAAATATGCAAATCCAATTTGTTATTTCAAAACTGAATTCGTAAATACACAAATATAATTCGTAAACTCAAAACTCGATTCGTAAAAACACAAACCCAATTCGTAAATTCTAACCATGATTCATAAATCACACAAATATAATTCGTAAATTCTAAACTCGATTCGTAACCACACAAATATAATTTGCAAATTCAAACTCGATTTTTAAATATACAAATATAATTCGTAAACTCTAAACTTCATTCGTAAAAACACAAAGCCAATTCGTAAATTCTAAACATGATTCATAAATTACACAAATATAATTCGTAAATTCTAAACTCGATTCGTAACCACACAAATATAATTCATAAATTCAAAACTCGATTAGTAAATACACAAATCCAATTAGCAATTTCAAAACACGATATGTAAATATGCAAATCAAATTAATAAATTCGAAATAATTTGTAAATATGCAAATCCAATTTGTTATTTCAAAACTGAATTCGTAAATACACAAATATAATTCGTAAACTCAAAACTCGATTCGTAAAAACACAAACCCAATTCGTAAATTCTAAACATGATTCATAAATCACACAAATATAATTCGTAAATTCTAAACTCGATTCGTAACCACGCAAATATAATTAGCAAATTCAAAACTCGATTTGTAAATATACAAATATAATTCGTAAACTCTAAACTTCATTCGTAAAAACACAAATCCAATTCGTAAATTCTAAACATGATTCATAAATCACACAAATATAATTCGTAAATTCTAAACTCGATTCGTAATCACACAAATATAATTTGCAAATTCAAAACTCGATTTGTAAATATACAAATATAATTCGTAAACTCTAAACTTCATTCGTAAAAACACAAATCCAATTCGTAAATTCTAAACATGATTCATAAATTACACAAATATAATTCGTAAATTCAAAACTCGATTAGTAAATAAACATATCCAATTAGTAATTTCAAAACAAGATTTGTAAATATGCAAATCAAATTCATAAATTCTAAATAATTCTTAAATATGCAAACCCATTTTGTAATTTCAAAACTCAATACGTAAATACACAAACATAATTTGTAAACTCAAAACTCGATTCGTAAAAACACAAAGCCAATTTGTAATTTCAAAATACGATTTGAGGGTATGTCTCTAATTCAAGGTGTTGTGGCCTGATCTATAATAACATTTGTTATATTTGTGCTGCTCAGATGAAGTATAAAAGCGCACTGAAACACATGCAATTAAGATTATTCAATAAACCCTGCTCATTTTTATCATCCCTTCGTCAACTCCTTTATTAATATTAGACTGCTAATTCAGTTAAATACTGGTTAACAGGTTTGGGAAGTCCTCCTCTGATTGGGCCAAATATGCTTAACCACGCCCCTCAAAACATTAGTTTGCTGTAAGTCAGTGTTTCTCAACCACCTTCTTGAAGGACCAGCAGCACTGCATGTACTGGATGTCTCCTTTGTCTGTCACACCCATTACAGGTCCTTCAGTCTCTGCTAATCAATATTCAGTTGGAAATACATCATCATCATACTAAAATAACAGCAGCAACTTCTGGTTAATGTTGATTTTAAGGTTTTTAACAGAAGTAAAATCAACCTTCAGTCTTTACTTGCATCAAATCACCCGAGTTTGAAACAGAGCACAACATCATTTCACACACACTTTCTCAGTAATAAACTGTCAGGTGTGTGAAGAAGCTGGGAAAATATTTACTGAAGCCAGCAGCCGCTGTCAGCTTTCATTAGATTCAGCAGAAAAGCATCATTCTGGGATCGAACTCAAACTCCCACAAGCTTTATATGATACACCATGGAGAGAAAACACACACACACACACACACACACACACACACACACACACACACACACACACACACACCAGCCAGAGACATTAGAGCTAAATGAAGATTCAACTTAACCACTTAAATCCCCTCTGAGGACACTACGCTATCAGATACACTAAACTACATGGAGGCAAATCAGTCTCAAAAATAATACATTTACAAAATACAATTCATACATGCACAGCACAATTCACATTTCTGAATCCAATTCGTAATTTCAAAACACAATTCGTAAATACACAAATTTAATTTCAAATTCCAATTTGTAATTTTAAAACACGATTCGTTAATCCATGAATATAATTCGTAAATAATTCATAAATAATTCGTATAATTCGATTTGCAAATACACAAATATAATTTGTAAACTCAAAAGCGGATTAGTAAATACATAAATCCAATTCGTAAATTCAAAACTCGATTCGTAAATACACAAATATAATTTGTAAATTCAATACTCCAATCGTAAATACACAGATTCAATTCGTAAATTTAAAATTCGATTTGTAAATACACAAATATAATTCGTAAATTCAAAAGTCAATTCGTAAATACAAAAATCCAACTTGTAAATTCAAAACACGATTCGTAAATACACAAATATAATTTGTAAATTCAAAACTCGATTCGTAAATACACAAATACAATTTGTAAATTCAAAACACGATTCGTAAATACACAAATCCAATTCGTAAAATCAAAACTCGATTCGTAAATATACAAATCCAATTCGTAAAATCAAAACTCGATTCGTAAATACACAAATATAATTTGTAAATTCAATACTCCAATCGTAAATACACAGATTCAATTCGTAAATTTAAAATTCGATTTGTAAATACACAAATATAATTCGTAAATTCAAAAGTCAATTCGTAAATACAAAAATCCAACTTGTAAATTCAAAACACGATTCGTAAATACACAAATATAATTTGTAAATTCAAAACTCGATTCGTAAATACACAAATACAATTTGTAAATTCAAAACACGATTCGTAAATACACAAATCCAATTCGTAAAATCAAAACTCGATTCGTAAATATACAAATCCAATTCGTAAAATCAAAACTCGATTCGTAAATATACAAATCCAATTCGTGAAATCAAAACTCGATTCGTAAATACACAATTCCAATTCGTAAAATCAAAACTCGATTCGTAAATATACAAATCCAATTCGTAAAATCAAAACTCGATTCGTAAATACACAAATCCAATTCGTGAAATCAAAACTCGATTCGTAAATACACAAATCCAATTCGTGAAATCAAAACTCGATTCGTAAATACACAAATCCAATTCGTGAAATCAAAACACGATTCGTTAATAGACAAATCCAATTCGTGAAATCAAAACACGATTCGTAAATACACAAATTCAATTTGTAAATTCATAACTCGATTCATAAATACACAAATCCGATTCGTAAATTCAAAACACGATTCATAAATACACAAAACCAAAACATAAATTCAAAACTCAATTCGTAAACACACAAATCCGATTCGTTATTTCAAAACTCGATTCGTAAATACATAAACAATAATTCGTAATTTGAAAAACACAATTTATAAACACACAAATATAATTCATAATTTCAAAACATAAAAGTAATTAATACACAAATCCAATTCAGTTGGCAAAAATATTTATGATTTTTGCTTGTAAATTCACAAATTGTTTTTTTTTTTTTATTTGAACTCTGATTTAAAGCCCAAACGCTTCCAGAAGAGTGTGAAGAGTGTTTGTGAATTGCCAGCAGTTTTGAGCTTCTGACGTTACACAAACTTTTAAGACGATCCACTTTCATCTTTTTCCAGCTCCTCTGATGACAACTTTACTGCAAGCCTGACAAACGCTGAGCCTCTGAACTGCTGGCTATATTGGGAAACGTCTGCATTAAACGATCTGTTCTGAGAGTAATCCTGCATCTGTAAAGCGCTTTTACACAGAGCTGTGACAGACGCTCAATGAGTCTTAAACACTTCAGATTCAGCATCGCATCACTGTCGCCTCATATTAAACTCACACTTCAGACGCTCAGATCATACTGCCTATGGTTGTGTTTTTGTCTGTTGAAGTCTGAATTATCAGCCCTTCTTTATATTTTTTCTCCAATCTCTCTTTAACAGCTCAGTCATTAGCACTGTGGCCTCACAGCAAGAAGGTGGCTCGTTCAAGTTCCGGCTGGGTCAGTTAGCATTACTGTGTGGAGTTTGCATGTTCTCCCTGTGTTGGTATGGGTTTCCTTCGGGTGCTCTGGTTTCCCCCAGAGTCCAAACACATGCACTATAGGGGAATTGATGAACTAAATTGGCCGTAGTGTATGAGTGTGTGAATGAGTGTGTTTCCCAGTACTAAGTTTGCGGCTGGCTGGAAGAGCATCCATTGCGCCAGCTATATATCTTGACGTCAACTACATTATTATGACATCTAAACGTTTGAAAGGATCAAATGCGGGTGCCCGTTTGCTCACCAGTAGCCACAAATATGACCGTATCACACCAATATTGCGATCACTACATTGGTTGCTGGTTCATTTCTGAATAGACTATAAAATTTTACTCTTTGTTGTAAAACCTTGTATAACCTAGCACCACTGTATCTTTCTGATCTGATCACTGCTAAGGCCCAAACCTGATCGCTTAGATTAAATTCCGACTGCCATCTATTGCAAATACCTCCATCTCGTCTCAAATGGGAATGGCGATAGAGCCTTTACAGTTGTGGTTCAGAAATTATAGGTTACTATTAAAAATCAGAATAGCAAACAACATTTATGAGTAGCGATGGCAAAAAGAAAGTCTATAAACTGTCCTTTCTTAATTCGTTGTGATTCGTCATATTTTCTTATTTTTGAGTTGTGCATGGACATAAATACATTTTTTTAAATAAATAAATTGTTATAATTATATATTATTATTATATATATTATTATTATATATATTATTATCACATATATATTATATATATATATATATAATTATATAATTAGGGACCGAGCACCAAACGGTGCGTAGGCCCTATTGTATCTGTAATGTTTTTTATTATTATTATTTTTAGGGACCGAGCACCGAACGGTGCAAGGCCCTATTGGAATTGCTCCGTTTATTATTAGGGACCGAGCGAAGCTTTAGAGTTTTCGTCGATGGGCGTGTCCGTGGCAGCCTCGTCAATTTTGACGACTCGCCACGAAACATCAAGTTGTTATAACTCAGGCATGCATTATCCGATCTGCCTCAAAATTCACACCTTTGATAACCGTCCTGACCTGAACACGTTTACATGCCAACATCCCTATACAGTTATAGCGCCACCTGCTGGCTACAGGAAATGACATGATTTACAGTGAAACAAACTCCTCCCACAAATTTCATCATATCAGCACCAAATTTGAGTGGTGTCATCTGAAAGCAGTATCGATGATATATTGTGAAGATCTAGAGTTTTCGTCGCTGGGCGTGTCCGTGGCGGACTCGCAAACTTTGATGATTCGCCATGAAACAGGAAGCTGTTATAACTCAGGCATGCATGATCCGATCTGCCTCAAAACTCACACATTTGATAAGTGTCCTGACTTGAACATGTTTACATGCCAATAACTCGATACAGTTATAGCGCCACCTGCTGGCAACAGTAAAATTGCTTATAACTCAGCCAAACAATATCTGATCTGCCTAAAACTTCATATGGTTGATAAGATTGCTCTCCTGAAGACATCTACATGCCAATATTGAGTCACAGTCATAGCGCCACCTGGTGGCAACAGTAAAATTGCCTATAACTCAGCCAAACAATGTCTGATCTGCCTGAAAATTCACATGCTTGATTAAATCCTCTCCTGAAGACATCTACATGCCAATCTTGAGTCACAGTCATAGCGCCACCTGCTGACGGGAGCAAGTTTGGCATAAATCCTTGATTTTCTCAGGTTTTTTATATATATCGCCTTAAATTATTATTGTTCGCGGTTCTCTGTCGTCCTACGGCTGCCGGGCGGCGGTGAGCCCGGGTGCGAGGTCCCTATCATCGCTGCTTGCAGCTTTAATTATATATTATTTTGTTATATACACACACCCCCAATGGCATTTGCAATGGCTGTACATTGCAGAACACAGCTAGAAGTACTTTCCTCACATCTATAAGTGGGCTACAATGGCATAAAGCACTAACACAACTATCAGTAACGTTAGATGTTTAGATCAGTAGTGTTCATGTTGTAGCAGAGCACTGTAAGATCAGCAGAAGTAAGCCAGCGGCCTAAGATTTCAGCGGAAATATGTCACGTGCTGCCGTGCATATAACCTTTTGTACTGTAGTACTATATTGAAACACTACGGTGCATGAACGAATGATGCTGGCGTTTTATTTTCTCTCTTGTCGGTCATCATCTCTCAGGACTGTATATTTACAGTAGCACGCTGCTGTTTCTGTGTGATCAGAACATGTGAAACAGAGTTTGATATGAAGCTCTGGAGAAGCTCGTGAAGAAACGCTGCTCATTCAGAGGATCTGTGAATAATGTATGAGTCTGATTAAATAGTCATGAAGAGCAGAAGTAAATCAGGAGCCTTTAAGAAACCAGAGATGACTTCAGCAGGTGCTTTTACCGTCTGACGAGAATGATCACAGAAATCACTGGTGGAAAAAACGGCCATTCAGAGGGAAACTGATCTGATTTTGTGTGTGTATATGAGTGCATGTGCATTTTCTTTTTAGATATTTTATAGTTTTCATTAAATGGACTTTTAATTAGAGATTTTATCAATTTTTAATTTGAGTTTTATTTACTGGCAGCTTAAAAGACGCCTCTCATATGAAGAATGAAGTCACATGCGTTGCTCAGGTGTGAGTTTTTCACCGACTTCAACAGTGTTTAAATATTGATGGTTCTGTGGGTCTCCTCTATAAAATCTAAGCTTTATTTTGTATTTTCTACTGGATTCGGATCAGGTGATTGGCTGGGCCATTCTACAGCTTGATTGTCTTTCTCTGAAAGCATTTGAGAGTTTCCTTGGCTGTGTTTTGGATCATCGTCTTGCTGAAATGTCCACCCTGGTTTCAGCTTCATCCTCCTGCTGATGTAGATGTTTGACTGAAGCAGCTGATATTCATTTACACTGAGGAAGGGCAGACGGTTGCTGAAGAACTACTGAGAGATTTCAGCTGCTGTCTGCACCTCCTTTTCTTCATGTGTTCAATACTTTTTCCCTGCGTCATTTTTTTTTATTACGCATAACTTCATTTGTAAACTAATTAGACAACCGAGGTCTGCAGAAGAGCATCTCTGAACACACAACATGTCCAACCTTGAGGCGGATGGGCTACAGCAGCAGAAGATCACACCGGGTGGCACTGCTGTCAGCTAAGAACAGGAAACTGAGGCTACAATTCACACAGGATCACCAAAACTGGACAATAGAAGATTGGAGAAACGTTGCCTGGACTGATGAGACTCCAGTTCTGCTGCCACATTCGGATGGTCGCGACAGAGTTTGGCATCAACAACATGAAAGCATGGATCCATCCTGCTTTGTATCAGTGCTTCAGGCTGGTGGTGTAATGGTGTGGGGGATATTTTCATGGCACACTTTGGGCTCATTAGTAGGCCCACACGGAATCTGTGCAAGCTGAATTCTGCAGATATTTAGCCCATCATTATTTCTGTTTATTTACATGAGTAAATGTGTGTAAATCTATATTTATTCAGTTTTTTTATTAATTTCAGCAATATTATTGACTAATATGAAAATGTTGATCTGATTTATGTACAATGCAGTTTGTACAGTAATATTTTCTGTCTTTTAGTAGAGATATTATATAAGAGATTTGCTTTGTTTACCAAATAAAGTGAATCTAATTGGATTTGCATTTAATAAACATTAAATAAAACATTAAATAAAAGTTAAAAAGATATAATTTTTTTATTTCACATATTAAGGTGTTAGTTATGATACTCCCAAAATAATTCCGCAGAAATCTGCAGATTTTTACCAAAATTCTCAGCAGAAACAGCAAAAAACTTCCACAGATTCTGTCTGGCCCTACCCATTAGTACCAATTG
>NC_079436.1:56871104-56901104 GCF_903798145.1 Danio aesculapii
CTAATTGGTTCCTTAGTTATTTTTATTTATTTATTTCTATTACAAATGCAAATGAGCCACTTGCTTACAGCCACATCATCATCATCACCATGGCATGATGGGAAACACTAGAGAGCTACGTATTTAATAATTGCTTCATAAGGTTAATATAGGTGAGAGGTGATTTTAATAGAGCGATATGCTAATATTGTACGTCGAGAGAGAAAAATGAAGTGTGATAATCATGCAAACATCAGGGGTAAACAATTACCCATCATCAGACTGATTTAATTCAGTGTTTACACAGCTGCAAATTTACTTACACATCATCAAATTATCCCACCGTGTGCTGAAATCACGACAGCATCGAGGACTCAGATAATCCTCTCAAAAACACGGAGAGAAAATGATTAACATGATGATTATTGTTCATATTAATGCTGTTATTTAAACATAACATGTTGCTAAAATAAATAATTCAGACTTTAAGGAATGAACACATTTTTTAACTTTTAAAATAAAATTAAAAACATATAAATATAACATATTGAAAGGTTTAAACCAGTGCAGTATTAATATTATTTAAAGACATTAAGGGTGTACTTATACTAGGCAGGGTCGTCATAAACCATTCCCAGGCGTGACTGTCCCCCAGCATTTCTCCCCCTCGGCCTGCACTCACACTGCAATTTTACCTTCCGAGCCCGAGCACCCTTACATCATCGATGATGCGACTGTTCAGTTTAACAGAAGATGAGGGCTCTCTCTCTCTCAGTACAATGAAGATTGCTTTAGTTATATTGTTTTTGTATTATTTTGGGTTATCTGGGATGCAGTGACACACAGTCATATCTTTTGCTGAACAGATCCACCACTTTTGACGCTCATAAATGTTCATGTTCATGATACTGGCCACAATTTACTTTGCTTGCGTCTAACTTGCAGGAAAATATACATGTAAAAATACATATATAGAATAATAAAATATATAAAGGCTGGTTATTTTACTGTCGATGTGGGACAAAAGGGCTATTACAGATTTCAAAGAATATCTTAATATTAAAAAGGAAACATAAGCTTAAGATCCTATCAATGTCGTAACAAATGCCTTTAAATAATGCAGCCTGCAGTTTACAGCAAACATCAAGTGCTTATTGAGATTGTGTGGTCTGTTGTAGTGTCTTTTCATTTTTTCTCTCGTAAGGCACGGCTTTCGAAAATGATGACATGAGACTTTGCTGGGTAGTTGCGCTGATGCTTGTAGATGTTCCACGTTTACCAACACTGGTTTGGGTCTGTAATTTCTTATCTTCATAAGGGTGCCATTGTTATAAATGATGAAACCTGTTTGTGGTGTTGCCTGTTTTTGATGTCACGGGTCATCTGCGCAGTTTGCAGTCCACGTTGCTCTGTTTTGTGTCTGATTGCAAAAAACTATGCAGGTCCAGACCAGGCTACCGAAGTTTAGTGACGTTTCTTGTCAACAATGTCTGTGACTGTAACCATTTTTTTTCTACAATTTTTATTTCTTACTCCAAATGCAACTAACACTGTAAGGACTCTATTTTAATGATCTAGGCGCAAAGTCTAAAGCACAGGGGCGCAAAAGCATTAAGAGCGTATCCGAATCAACTTTTGCTATTTTAAGGATGGTAAAATATGCTCTGCGCCGCCGCTCATGGTCTAACAGGGTTGAGCTTATTCTCTTAATGAGTTCTGCGTGTGTTTTGAGAATAAACCAATCAGAGTCCCATCTCTCATTCCATTTAAGAGTCAGTTGCGTCGTGCCATGGCACATTTGTTATTTACATAGCGGACTTTATAAGTGGAAAAACTGAACGCTTCAGTAGAGTGAAAACAGTTAAACAGAGCATCTGCATCTGCATCCTCCAATCAGGCCGATTACTTTCACTTTCTCTCTTCCGTGGATAGGGAAGCGTGTTGTATGCACAGACATCCATCAGCCTACATAATTAAATTTCGTTTGTTAAGCAAAAAAAGATTTGTTTCAAAACGATTTCTAAATTCAGTTCTAATTTCCAGCAAACGAATAAATGAACAAGAATAACGAAGTGTGCTCAAAAAACTATAGTTTTGGATAGTTATATCCAAATACCCATGCTATGCCCCATATGGTCTAAAACCTGACAGGTGGACAAATCTTAGCTTGTTTTTAATAAAAACAAATATAAATATGCATATAATAAATAATACTGCTACATATAATAACATTATACCAAAGCAAATTGCCATGAATACACAAAAAAAAGCCCCCCGAGATGAAGGCATGGAGGCAGTGGTTTTTTGTACTGCGTGTGGCATCTGGACGTGCAGGCTGAAAAATGCCTGAGCATCGTTACGCATAAACATTATCGAACACTTTATCAAACTGTCATTATTGTTTTATTGAAAAAATATATATCGTGATAATTATCGCTATCGAATTATCGTCCAGCCCTAATCCCAGTGTTTTTTGCAAAAAAAAAAAAATTTGTGAACACGTGTATGTTATTATGGAGACATGGCACCTGTCAATCAATTTGGTGGGCGGGGAAAACCGCACTCCAACGTCATGTTGCGTTGGGCCTCAAAATTACTGGCATTTGGATCCTATTCTAACGTCAGGAAATTTGTGTTTTTATCACTCCAATATGACTGAGGACACGCTATCAGTGGTGGAAAGAGTACTGAAAAATAATACTCAAGTAAAATTACCATTACTTGACTAAAAATGTAGTGCAAGTAGAGTAATAAAGTATCTGCTGTAAATATTACTCAAAGTATGAGTAAAAGGTAGCCCTTTCAAAAGTAATCAAGAGTAGTGAGTATTACGCTGTTAAAAACTGTTGTGTTTACATGTAATTTGTGGATGTGTGTAAACATAACATTCTGTAGTGCATCTAGTTATTGCCCAGCAGGCACACAACATCATAAGATGTTGTTATTAGGTTAGATTTAGGATGTTATGTCAGGTAACCAAAATTCAACATCTAGCCAGTGTCTAAGGACAATATTAATTGGATGTCCAATAATAACGTCAAATGACGTTGATATTTGGTCAATTTTAGGTTGTTAGAAAGTAACCAAATTCCAATGTCAATCCTACATCTAAAATCAACATCATACTGACGTCAAATACTGACATTTATTCATCAGGTATGGCAACCAAAATCCAACGTCTGATAAATGTCAATAGTGGTAACGTCCAAACAACATCAAGCTGTTACATCATTTGATGTTGACATTTGGTTGGTTTTAGGTTGGACATTGACGTTGACCTGACGTTGAGTTCTGACGTCAACTCGATTTTCATTTCCAAACAACATGCAACGTCCCCATGACGTTAGGGTACAATGTCAATCTGACATCATGTTGAGGTCTTGCAGCCTGATCTCAAGAGGAAACGTAAGTATTTTACGTTTTGTCAGTTTAGTGGCTAATTTGTACGAATTCGTTCAGTCGTACGAAATTGTACGATTTTAAAAAGGAGGCGTGGCACCTAACCCCACCCCTAAACCCAACTGTCATTGGGGGATGAGCAAATGGTACTAAATTGTACAAATTAGATCGTTCGAATTCATACGAATTAGCCACTATATCAAAAAGTTACGAATTGCCGTGAGACTGTGTTGGGTCTTGTGCCTGCTGGGTGTTTAAGGCCATTTCGGTCATCATACATTAAACATCCGTCATCTTCTCATCAGTGACATGCATCAAAACAGTCTCTGGGTCACGACTTTGGACATCTTCTTGGACACTTTGAATACTTCCAAACAGTTTGCTGTAATTATATATCGCCCATGTCATGAGGTAGTTCATTATGATGTGATTTACCTTCTATGTGCGATTTGATTGGACATGAATCACAGGACTGATTCTTATAATCCCCATTGACAAGAAAAAATAAAGTCGTGACTGCAGGTTGAAGGAAATTAATGGAGTAAAAGTACAAATACAGCAGTGGTGTAGTCCTAAAAAATAGGTGGTGTACTATTATCCATCCAATAAAATTTTAAAAGTAGACAAAGAAACAATGAAAGTCAATGTATCTTTGATTCATTTGATTTATATATATATATATATATATATATATATATATATATATATATATATATATATATATATATATATATATATATATATATATATATATATATATATATATATACATACACATATATATATATATATATATATATATATATATATATACATACACATATATATATATATATATATATATATATATATATATATATATATATACATATATATATACATATATACATACATACATACATATATATATACATATCTACATACATACATATATACATATATACATACATATATACATACACATATACACATATACACACACACACTGCACAGCTGTGGTTTGCTGACTAACTAAAAAACAAGTTCAGGAGCGGGATTCTGCCACTGTTTTTATATCACATTTAAAGGGGATTGAGGTGGTCATTTAGTAGTGGACAGGTAATCGCAAAAGAATTAGGGGGGCTGAATGGAAATATAGGAGGTCTAAAGCGCCCATGCTGTTTTAGAATTTTACTTGAACGTTTTAGCAAGACCTCATTCAGCTGATTTGTTGTGATCTTCGAAAAACTCAAATACTCAACGTACAAAAATTAGGGAAGTTTAATCACCAAAACAAGTGAGTATACCGAGAGTATGATCCTCAGAAGTGGTAATACCCAAACAGCTCGTGGAAAAAAGTAGGCATACTGAGTATACGTGCGTATAGCAAGGACTACACCACTGCAATACAGCACTAAAAATGTGCTCAAGGGAAAGTAAAAGCACACATTTATAAAACTACTTAATAAATTACAATTCCAGAGAAAAACTACTCAAGTACAGTAATCTGAGTATTTGTAATCAGTTACTTTACACCACTGCACACTATACCTACAGAGTTCTGTCCAAACAGCTAACAAAAGATGATTTTCATCAGAGGTGCCCTTATATATATGAAATATATGAAAAAGAATTAAAATTTTACCAAGAGGGCTATAAAAATGTATCATTACATTACATTACATCATAACATATGCAACGCTATGTAAACACATACAATAAAAAGTCAAATAGTTGTATCTTCTGCCCCTGTCTGTCTCTTAATTCTTCCTCCCCTTGTGTGCACGTGTGAAAGTGAAGCATCATCAGCTCACTGAAAAGCACTGATTATCTCCCATGTGTTCACTAATTATAATGCTTTGCTTGTTCCAGCAGACAATCAACAGAACGGCTGTGAAATCAAGCTTTTGTCCCGCGACATCCATCCTGACACCCAAATATTCAGGCCATAAGCCTCTCCACTATAATAGCTCTCAGTATTGTAAGCCAATCTGTGCAAGCGCCAGTCATTAATATTCATGAGAGAGCTATGAATATTCATTTGTGTGAGCTCTCCACCCAAAGCACATGATTAAAGGCAACGAGAGTCTCTTCACGGCACCTGGACGTCCATCCACCTGCTGGATTATTAAAAACATCTGAGAAATTATACTGACATGCTCACAAAATAAGAGATAAGCAACAGATAATTATCTATCTACTGTTTATGCGCATTTTGGATCATCGCATAAAGAAATGTTTGATGGAAATGTCAAGATGTGGAAAAATGTGCATTCGTATTTAGCCGAGTAGGATAAGCATTTTATTCAATAAAAGCTATGATTAAAACACTTTTACCAAATAAATTCCAGTATGCTCTTGTGGGAATATACATTTATATAATCTAGTTTTAAATGAACAATAATCTACATATAACTGAAAAGTTATATTCTTTGGTTTTTGATTACATAATTTCATTAACAGCCCAGCCATGAGGGACATTTACCTTTGTCTTTCTGACTACAGGCTAAGCCAGAGTACTGCAAATGCTAACGACTGCCTTTGTCTTTGGGTCATGCTTTCATGCTACAGAAACCCTTTTGTTGATTAACTTGTGTGGTCAGTAGCTGGGCCGGTTTCTACACCTATATGCCAATTTACCCCGCTGATTCTAAAACTGAATTTGAATTTGCTTTGTTTAGCCATCTCCCCTCCTCCTAAGACAATATAGACAGGATATCTTTGTCTTAATTCAGACTAGTGATAAAACTCACAGACTGCAGACCTCCAATAGGCTCTGCAGACACATGGACTTCTCGAAGACGCTGTATGACTGCAGATTAACCAACACGTCTCAATAAAGTCTCCTGGACTGGGTTCTCTTCTATATTCACTCATTTATTTTTTTACAACACTCTCCAAAAAAGAAATGTGATTTTGTTATAAGAGGTCATGTCAATGTCAATTTTATTTATATAGCACTATTAAACACAACCAAAGGTTGACCAATGTGCTGAACAATACAAATCACAAAGAAAAAGGTATAAAATTATAGCTAAAAAAAACTATTTTTACTGATAAAATGGCAAATCAAAAAGGTAAAAGTTCAACCTAGATTTAAAAGCAGACAGAGATGATATAGACGTAATACAGAGGGCCAGAGCATTCCACAAGGTAGGACCAGCTACTGCGAAAGCCCGGTCCCCCCTGCATTTCAGCCTCGACTTTGGGGTGCATAACAGTCTCTGGTTAGATGACCAAAGAGACCGACCAGGCTG
Organism: Danio aesculapii; assembly: GCF_903798145.1. NCBI lineage: Eukaryota > Metazoa > Chordata > Actinopteri > Cypriniformes > Danionidae > Danio > Danio aesculapii. Next base: position 56,877,719 of record NC_079436.1, read on the forward strand.
ATGTTCAGTCAACAGGTCTGACAGATAGGAAGAAGCTAAGCCATTTAGTGATTTAAAAACCAGGAGAAGAATTTTAAGAGTGACATGATGCACAGGCACCCAGTGCAAAGAGCGTAAGACTGGTGTGATGTGCTCATATTTTTTGGTCCCAGTTAAAAGCCTTGCAGCAGCATTTTGAACTAACTGTAGGTGGGATAGAGTTGTCTGACTGATCCCAAAATGTAGTGAATTACAGTAGTTCAATCTTGAAGTAATGAAAGCATTTTTTCAACATTTTTTCTAGATTTTCTAGACTGTTTTTAAAAGTCGAAACTGAAAAAAGCAGGATTTGACCACTGCGTTAATCTGTTTATCAAATCTCAAGCCATCACCAAAGATAACACCCAGATTTTTTACCCAGGGCTTCACAGAAAAACTTGATTTAACAAGATTTACTGGTGGTGTCCTAGAAGAATTTGACAAGCCAAACACAATTATTTCAGCTTTACTCTCATTAAAATCTAGAAAGTTCAAAGACAAGCAGGCTTTCACATCCGACAGGCAAGACATAAGAGTCTCCAATCCACTTGAACTCGGTTTTAAGGGCAGGTAAATTTGAGTGTCATCTGCATAACAGTAGAAAGACAGACCATGTTTAATAAAAATAAAACCCAGGGGAATAAAAGGGGAATAAAACCCCTTTTGAATAAAACCCGTCATTAACAACTATGACGACTGAGAAACCCAGATATAGACCTAATTGCCACCCCTAATCCCTAAATGACAGCAGAAGACTGTACCTGTTTCTCCAGTGGAGCTGTTGGTTTTGCTGGTCTCTGTGCTGCTCAGATGATGTTCAATGATCGCTGTTGTTCCAGAGATTGACGTCTGAGTCTCGTCTGCAGATGTGGAGATGCTCATTCCAGTGGTTTCAGTGTTAATGGTGTCTGCAGATGGTGTGCTGCTGCTGTGGATGTCTGCGGTGGTCTTGAGTGACGGTGGGATGGTGCTCTGAATATCTGTGGTGGTCTGTACTGATGGCGGGGTGGTGCTCTGGATGTCTGTGGTGGTCTGTACTGATGGTGCAGTGGTGCTGTGGGTTTCTGGGGAGCTCTGGATGTCCGTGGTGCTGAGGATTTCTGCGGTGGTCCGGACTGATGGTGTGGTGGAGTCCTGGTCAGTGGTGGTGCTCATTTCAGTGGTGGTCTGGTTTGGTTTCTTGCCTCTGTTTCTGCGTCTGTACTGGATTTCTCCTCGAGCCTCGTGTCCATGAACTGTGCTGCTGCTGCTGGTGCTGCTCCTGGTGGTGGCTGGAGGTCAAACATAACTAACATTCATAACTAGTATACATAAGTACATGTACATTAGAAACCACTGATGCAAAACAAAGTTACTGAAGCTTCATGAAGCAGTGCTTTGAAAGCAGCCATCACTATTGCACTCTGTATATATATATATAGGAAAATTATATTTTTCTTTATTTCTTAAAATGCTATTGCTATTTATTCATGTTCTTAATTATCTTTTCATGGCTGCACTGTGTTTATACATTTGGTACTCTCTGTCCTGGAAACTCCTATCACTGAATCAAATCCATCCTGGCCATCATGGCCTCCTAACCACCCCCATATCATAATATCCAACCCCATATCATAAGCGCTTTGAGTGTCCAGAAAGGAATTATTATTATTATATAGTGCAGTGTTTCCCAACCCTGTTCCTGAAGGCACACCAACAGTACACATTTTCAAGCTCTCCCTAATCCAACACACCTGAATCAACTCACCAGAACATCAGAAGAGACTCCAAAACCTGAAGTGAATGGGTGAGATAAGGGAGACATCCAAAATATGTTCTGTTGGTGTGCCTGCAGGAACAGGATTGGGAAACACTGATATAGTGCACCTTTTCCCTTGTAATGTCTCATTTCTTGTCGTCATATATTAAAATAATGGCAGCTGAGTGGAATCACGGAAAATAAATGTGAATTGTTTTAATACTTTTGGTCCATTTAGAAATGTTGCCGTGTGAAAGCGAACCACGTCAAGAACAAAAAGCAACACTGTAACAATTTGAATCCTGTTTCAGAACAAAACAATCAATCTATCTGCTTGATAAGTGTGACGTCACGCGAAGCGGCTTCCAGGTCCAGGCGCTTTATCAAACTGTATTGGGAGACTTAACAAATGATAATAACAAACATTTACAAAGCGCTATAATACTTTTGAAAATCACGATCGCAATATATGCATGACTAATATCCAACCCAGGCTCATTCCGAAAACGTAGTCCCGAGGATGTTTCTGGAGACCGCGCAATACGTGCCGGGAGGTACAAATTTTTGCAGTTTTTGGTTTTCGCGAATCCACAAGAGGCCGCTGTGTGCGCCTTTTTGGCTTCTCGGACATCTCCCGCAAGTGCCCTCCGCCTTCCCCGAACCCAACCAATTTTACCGATTGACCCGCCCCCCCTAAACCCAACCAACGATTTACAAAAGCCATCCGGAAAAAGAAAAGCCCTCGTTCGATTTTTATTTTTACCACGTTTTCGGATTTTTCCACACTCTCACCCTGTTATCAACCTCTTCGCTTTATTTCTTGGATTCTGTTTTAGTCTTACCTAATTTCTGGAACCGCTCTTCCCCGGACTCGAACCCGCTTGTCGTCATGGTCAGCTCCCCTCTGCATCTCGAGTCCGCCGACGTACAGGACTAGCTAACCGGACAAACTGGTTGCGGCGGGAAAGCCCTCCACACGAAGGCAAGCGGTCAGCCGGCGAGTTCTAAAAGGAACGGCGTCATACCGCCCCGCAGCGTTCGCTTAAAAAACGAAATGCAGCCATACGTATCTCCGGCTACATAATTCGCGGTCTCCAGAAACATCCTCGGGACTACGTTATCGGAATGAGCCTGGGTTGTTAATATCAGATGGCCAGAAAGTGATTGATTTTTTTAATAAATTGTTCAAATATTGGTGTCTGTGATGCAGCAAGTCCAGAGACATGTGTACACCACGGTTTTTATATAAAATTCACTTTAATGTGTGATATGACTAAAAAGTGGTCATAAACGAATATTTTCTCAATTCAAATGAGTAGCAGCTTGGGCCCAGAAACAGTATTTCATACGTCATGACTTAAAGGGGGCGACGCAGTGGCGCAGTAGGTAGTGCTGTCGCCTCACAGAAAGAAGGGCACTGGGTCGGTTTGCGCTTCTGTGTGGAGTTTGCACTTTCTTCCTGCATTTGCGTGGTTTTCCTCCGGGTGCTCTGGTTTCCCCCACAGTCCAAAGACATGTGCTACAGGGGAATTGGGTAAGCTAAATTGTCCGTAGTGTATGAGTGTGAGTGAGTGTATGGATGTTTCCCAGAGATGGGTTGCGGCTGGAAGGGCATCCGCTGCATAAAACATGTGCTGGATAAGTTAGCGGTTCATTCTGCAGTGGCGACCCCGGGTTAATAAAGGGACTAAGCCAAAAAGAAAATGAATAAATGAATGAACGACTTAAAGGGTCACGAAACACCAAAACACATTTTTCGAGATGTTGACAGTCATATATGTGTCTCACGCTGTTAAAAACACTATTAGGACACAGATATTTCATTAAAAAGTGAAAATTGGTTGTTTTTGCGTTATTTTGAGCAAATTTGTTCTTCCGGTTTGAAAATGAATGTTTGAAGCTACGTCAAGACGATTAGTCACTTGTGTATTCCAGCGTGTAGACTGGATGTCTGTACCTGCGAGTACATCGTGACGTCTCCCAGTGTGCAGTATTAATTCATGAGAAAGACTAGGTTCAAACCAATCAGCGCGCTCTATTGTGTATGAGGTGCAACTTCATTAATATGCATGATAGCTTTGAAGACTTTTTTCACCCGTTACAGTGTTCATACAGCAGAGAGACGCCATGTTGTGTTGCCAAAACAAGTGGAAGAACAAGAATTTGGAGACATGGATCGTCAGTGTTGTGTTTATTAACGTGCTGAAACGAAGGTTTTGTTTTCATTTTCCCGTTATGAGGATTACAATACACGCGACACGCCACAGAAACATGTTTGTAAGGAACATTTTTACCCGAGAGCTTTTCGCATCTGGAAATGATGAAATCCGGATTTGCCGCTCGTCTTCTTTTAAAAAAGACGCAGTTTCAGTTTGTGTTGATTGTCCTGTCGCTACAGATTTGGTAAGTGTGTGTGGTCAGTGGTCTTTGTTCATTCAGAGGCAAAGTTAGCTGGTATCATCAGCAGTACTCTTTCAGTTTTTTCAAAGACAGACCTTAGTCAGAATGATTTATTTATTTAAGTACGTTAATATCACTACAATATTATGGACTGAAAGATCCGCTGTAAATGCTGCTCATTGAATCTAATCATGTAAACACCTTAATCAAACTATTACCGTCGTGTAGGATTTTCGCCACATTTTGTGAGGATAGTCTATACACACACGGGTTTCTGACGCCACCTACTAAGTGCATCTAAGTTACCGAGAAAAGCAGAGGATTTTTATCTCCCACTCGCCATGCGGTATCAAAAATTCCATTAAAACTTCACTCTCCAGCAGTTCATCCTCACATCCGAAATCTTGTTTGATATGGGGGGCATGCATCAAATGAGCAATAAGAATTTGGCAAATAATTCGATTACTGATGTCCATGTAAACGTAGTCACTGTCTTTCTCCCCTGCGTCTATGTTTATTTTGCCTCTCTGAAAATCAGGGCGTGCCCAAATGGCAACTTCCATTTTTATGCAAAACCTTCCCTCTTTCCCTCCTCCAACACTCCCACCTAAACAGAGCTAGACACACCCACTTTCCTGACCTTTTCCAAACTAGAGGTGTGAAAACACCCTGCTGGCCCTTTAACAAGCAGATAGGTGTGAAAGAACCCTTAGGGTGCTTTCACACCTGTAGATGGATCGTTTTGTTTAGAAATAGTATTAAATTGTTACAATGTTGCGCTTAGTTCTTGGTGCGGTTCGCTTTCACACAGTTTCTAAACAAAACAAAATAGCTAAAACAAGTCACATGCGAGTAAACTCTCTTCACATTGGTCAATTTTGAATGGTGACACCCACAGACATCGTCACCAGATATAAATCAGAGGTAAGACTTTCTCATACCGTTGGCTAGAATTATGCTTTATAGGCTTTACATTAGAGAGAAAAATAACAGATAAGACTGCTGTTCGGTCAATTTTCTTAACGGATAAACAGCTCTCATTAATAGTTCAGCATGTTTTCACTTTCATGTTACCGGTAGGAATGGCATCCCACCCTACTCATCTTCATGTAGCCGTATACGCCTATTACATATCCATAATACACTGTGATACAGCCGGGCTGGGATCGTATTGCTTTCACACTATAATCGATCCGCTCCAGAGTTCATTTCAATCGAGCTGAAACCAGCTAATTCAGGTGATCTCGGACCGATTGTTTTAGAGCGGATCCGTGCACGATTGCTGGATTCACATATGTCAAACGAACCGTGCTAACTGGGGAAACGTGACAGATTCTGGAACAAAAGTCTAGGTGTGAAAGCACCCTTAGTCTAATGTGCACTAACCGTCAGTAGGTTTTGGGTGGTCGGTGGTTGAATCAGTCAGCGTGTGGTCTGTAGTGTTGATGAATAAAGCATTGCTGGACGTCACCAGTGTCAGCGGCTCTGAATCTCCCCATGAGCTGCCCTCAGTCTCCAGAACCCGACTCTCTCCAGAGAAGCTCTCTGTGGACACTATGGCCACGGTGCCTTTGGTTTTCTCTGTTAGTTCAGTCACGATGACCCAGTCTACAGTGGTCAGCGGAGCATCCTGTGCTGGCGGATTGCTCTGGGTCACAGACTGCTCTCTGGCCGGCAGGACTGACGTCGGTGCGACTGAACTCGCAGATGAAGAAGTAGAGATGATTTTATCAGTGACGGATGAAGGAGCAGACAACCATGAGCGACTCCACCAGGACATTAAGCCTATAGAGACAAACACACACCATCAGATTTAAAGTACACATGATATCAAAACTAACCATATTGATCTTTTTAGCTCACAGTGCTTTTGTGCTGAACAATTCATCTGTGATGTCATTAAAACAAAAAAGAGTTTGCCTATGTAATTCAAAATTATAGAGCTCTATCATACACCGGGTGCAATAAGGCGCAAGATGTGTTGGGCACGATTTGTCGCTATTTTCAGACGGGTGCAACTGTAATTTTCATGTTTTGCACCACGTTGTTTAAATAGCAAATCCATCTGCGCCTCTTTGTGGACTCATGGGTGTTCCCCTCCAAAAAAGAGGTGTGTTAAGGCGCATCGTTGGTACGTTGCTATTTTGAGGAACTGAAATAGACTGCGCCATTGACCATATAAAAGCAGGTCTAAAGTGAAGAGCGCTGGTCCAAATGCTTAGACACTGCTTAATACAAACAGGATGTGCAGCAATACACAAATATCTTTACATATGAAAAAAATAAAGGATTAAAATGCTACAAAAATTATTATTTTCTACATAAATATAAATACACTGCCTCCATGCCTTCACCTCAGGGGGCTTTTTCAGTTTATTCATGACAATCTGCATTAGTATAATGTTGTTATTATTAGCAGTATTATTTATTATATGCATATTTATATTTGTTTTAATAATTAATAATTTTTTATACGTTTTAATAATCCACCTGTCTGGTTTTAGAGACGTCTGAATCATATGGGGCATAAGAACAGGATGTGTGTTTGGATATAACTCAGTGTTTTAAGCACACTTCATTATTATTGTTCATTTATTCGTTTGTTGGAAATTAGAAATGAATTTAGAAATAGTTTTAAAATAAATCTTTGCGCTTAACAAACCAAATTAAATATGTAGGCTAACGGATGTGTTCAGTGGAGTGAGTTTCCACCGTTTCCATACTCCACCAAGTAAAGGAGTAAAGTAAAGAGTAAGTAAAGAGGCTGAATGGAGGAGGCTCATTCTTTATCCTCGTGCTGTAGATGCTCTGTTTAACTGTTTTCTAACTAGTGAAGCGTTCAGTTTTTCCACTTACAAAGTCCGCCATGTAAATAGCAAATGCACCATGCCGCGACGCAGCTGACTCTTTATGTGAATGTGAGATGAGACTCTGATTGGTTTAATGCATGTTATGCACAAAACTCACCTATCACTTATTAAGAGAGTAAGCACAGCCGTGTTAGACCATGCGCAAGGGCGCGGAGCATATTTTTCCATTCTTAAAATGGCAAAAGTGGATTCGCACATGCCCTCATTGCTTTTGCACCCTGAGCTTTAGACCTTGCGCGTAGATCATTAAAATAGAGCCCAAAATCTGAAAATGCACTTCCTGTTTGTTTTCAGTTAAATTCTCAGATTAGGTCAGTCTGAGGTATTGGGTGTGGCTAACATGCTAAACCACGCCCCTCCAGCTGTCACTCCAACAGGAGGAGTCTGTAACAATTCTCCTAAAACACTTTTCCCCATCTTTCTGACTGAAATGCCTACTTTACTACATCCAATCAGCTCGCAGTAGAAAAAACAAGCCACGCCCACTGTTTTATCATTCAATATTCCGTTCCTCTAGAAACTGTGTCACAATACAAAAATCATGCAGACTTTATCATATGAGAAACTGGCAGGAGCAACATGAAGGAATTAAGTTAACTTGTCAAGTTGGTATCACTTTATTTTGATGGTCCTTTTAACACATTTTGTTTAATTTAAATTACATTGCATTTACATACTGACTAATTCTCATTAGATTATAAGTAGACTGTTAGGTTGGGGTTAGGGTTGGGGTTAGTGTAAGTTTACATGTACTTGCAAAGATTCTTATTGTCAGTTAAATGTCTGTTAAAGGAGCAGTATGAACAGATATTAAGCAGTCTTCTAATACTCAAATCAGAATTAAATGGCATGTAGTTGTAATGCAACTTTTAGTCAAAAAAATGCGCAACAGGGACCATCAAAATTAAATCTTATCATTAAGTTTTACAGATGTAAGTGGATTGAACATAAAGCAATTAAGTTGTGGCAAAAAGTTTTCAAATGAGTTTCACCTCATTTTAAATAAGTAGTTTGAACAAAGATCAAATGTCATTTTTGTGAGTGTAAGAGGAGGGTTGATTTGTTAACAGGAACTAACATTGAAAATTGTGATAAAGCAACCACTTAACAGTCACGGCCCACCTTTTAAACATAGACATCAAAATGAACTGTTCAATCTTCAACACTTTGGTGCACAGAGTTAATCTTGGTCTCATTTTTAAAAAGACACTTGTCAGAATGTAGCTGATGTGAAAAGTTAAACGAAACAAAAGTTATGTGCATTTATGTGTCAGGATTCTGCCAATTCGGTCTTGTTAACTCTTGTTTTGGTGGCAGAGTCTGGACACTAGTCCTGTCTTGTATAGTATGTTGTGCTCGACTTAAGTTTTCTTGGGTCGAGCACTCATATTTCCTGTCATTGTCTGTCTCTGTCATTGTATGAATACCGTCTTGGCCGCCATCTTCTCGCTTGATGCGGGCGCATGCGTAGGATGTCCTGATGCTTGTGTTTGTTCTGTCTGCAGCATGGTGTTTCATTCTCAGCATCTCAGTCTAGTTGGTTTCGGTTTTGGTTGGCGCTGGGATGGAACATGCACTTTGCATGTGTGAGTGCACGGTCAGTGTTTTTATTTATCGTGTACTCGTGTCTTGCGTTCTGTGTTGGTGTGGTTTAAGCATGTGTGGTTTAAGAAGGTGTTTACATTGTGGCCGGGTGCTTTAGTGTCGTGTTTCATGTGAACACGTGGTTAATGGGTTCTCTCATTGGCTGTGTGTTCTAGTCCTGTTTTATGTGAGCACATGGTTTGTGTTGTTTCTTTGTGTCCTGTGTCATCTATGATCTAGTCCCACCCTCATTGTTAACCCATTATTAGTTTATTCAGTTCAAATGTTTCTTTGTTAATTCTTTCTGCTTATAGCTCCCTCTTGTCTGCTGTCCAGTGCATGTTCGTCATATGTCCTTCATACGTGGTTCATCGTATCACTTCCAGTCTTGTCATGTCTTGCCCTGGCAAGTTTGTTTGCCTTTTGTGTTTTAGGTATGTTTTTCCCCCTCGAGGTGGTTTTTGTTGACTTTTTGTTTTATTTTTATTATTAATAAACCCATCTTCTGTTGCACCAGAGTCCTCACTCCCTTCCCTTTGCTGAAACGTGGCATTATGTTTATGAAAAGAATGAAACTATTAATGTTTACGTTAGCTATTACATAAAATATGTATTTTACAAAATCTGTTTTAGCGTAAAACTGACAGAAAAAGAGATAAATCTCAGACTTAATTATATTTCAAAGTTGAAGTTATAGATATCTCAAAGAAATTAGCTATCGGCAAGATTTTGTTTGGCCGCAGTACCAGAGATGACCACCAGGTGACATCCAGTTTCCCTTGGTGACAATAGAAGTGTTGTTGCTAGATTGGATACGGTTGCGGCCGGAAATTATCTAAATATTTCCCATTTATTGTATTTTATTAACGTCTACCCCCACCCCAATCCTAAACCCAACTGTCACAGTAACGTAAAACAGTAGTTGTAAAGAGTATTAGTTATGTTATCTATTAAATTACCCAATAAATTGTATTTTTTAACGCCTACCCCGACCCCAACCCTAAACCCAACAATCACAGTACTGTAAAAATATAAATTATAGTTATACAGTGTCATAAAAAAATGCTGCTATATTGATGTCCATATCGGGATTCCGACCGGCCCCGTATTCAAATACTTTACCAAATATAAGGGCGCCCCCTATGTTTTGAAGAATTTTAACCATATTTTTTCATATTTTAATAATATTTGTAAGGTAGACATAACATTCTGAACTAGTATGGGAAGTTCGGTGGTATTTGACTTGAATTTAGTCATGAATATACTGTATTTACATGTGGATTGCTGTAGCAAAGTAATGCTTTATGACTCTGATGATCACGACTCTTCAAAATCAATAAAAACCATTGTTCAGTAATATCTATCACAAATCATGGAAATCAAAGAAAACCTGATTGTCATGACACCATTATAAATATGTCATGAATTTTATACGAGCGTCATTAATATTGTTTTAACCTCAACTGCAGTAGTACAAGTTGAATTTGTCATTAAAATGTAATTAAATATTAATTACGCTTTTATTTGACAGAGTAATGACACTTTTAATGAGACTTTTTAATGACAAATACAGTAAAAACACGCTCACAAAAATATTCATGACACAATTATAATGTTTATGACGAGTCAAGTTGTCATGACAGACGAAAACAGGTTGTGATGTATTTGTTTGCATCAAGTTGTTATAACAAACAATGTCATCTTTGCATTTAAAATGAAAACTGAGCAAATGACACTTAATAACAGTTGTTATAAGCATGCATAAAATCTCATGTCATGTCATGATTATAAAGGTTTCATGACAGTCTTATGAACACCCCCTCAAGTAAAGTGTAACCTCTATCCTCAAGCGGCATCATAACGAAAACCTGACATAATCAACTCAACTAGCAAACACTGAATGAAGCCACTTGAGGATCAGCTCTGTAACTGTATATCAGCAGAAAATACACACACACACACACACGCACACACACGCACGCACGCACGCACGCACGCACGCACGCACACACACACACACACAAAGCACTGGAGCGAGCGGTAAGTGTACAGAACTGAACCATACGACAGCGCTTTTCCACTTTCAGCGGTCAATTATGAAGCTTTACTGGAGCAGAGCTGAAAATCTGCAGGCTTCATGGAAAATGGACTTTAATAATGCAGACGACAGGCCTAAGTTTCCATTTGACGTTAAACATTGATGCAGTCGGGGTGATTGGGGCCAGATGAGGGATCCGTATTAACGAAGACAGAAAGGACGGGGACTGGAGAAACATGCTGAAACATTCAGCAGACAGGAGACGACCAGAGTCTAGCCTGATGCCAGAAACAGTCTGAGGTTCTGGTTTAAGTGGAGGTGATACATGAAAAAAACAACTGTGTAAATGTCATAATAAGATCTATTACAATTTATTCATGGTTCTCAAATACAGTCAGAATTATTATCCCCCATGTATATTTTTTCCAATTTCTGTTTAATAGTTTTAATAACTCATTTCTAATAACTGATTTCTTTTATCTTTGCCATGATGATAGCACATAATATTTGACTAGATATTCCTCAAGATACTAGTATTTAGCTTATAGTGACATTTAAAGGCTTAACTAGGGTAATTAGGGTAAAGTTAGGTTAATTAGGCAAGTCTTTGTATAACAGTGGTTTGTTCTGGAGACAATCCAAAACAAATATTGCTTAAGGGGGATAATAATATTGACCTTAAAATAGTATAAAAAATTTTTAAAGTGCTTTTATTCTAGCCGAAATAAAACAAATAAGACTTTCTCCAGAAGATGAAATGTTATAAGAAATACTGTGAAAAAAATCCTCTGCTCTGTTAAACATCATTTGGAAAATATTTAAAGAAGACAAAAAAAAATTCACAGGATGGCGAATTATTTTGACTTCAACTGTATTTATGTAACCCCACCGGTCCTGCACCACCCAACTTGCTCCGAGTTGGGATCGAACTCTCCGCATAGTAGTCAGTTGCTCTAACAAGGAGGCTAAAGTCCATGCATGTACACAACACAGGCTCATTGGGAAAATGTTCCCAAGGCTACATTTTTGAGAACCAGGAAAAATGTGCCTAGGGGTATATATGGATGCATTGTATGTGTAAAACGATGGTAATCAAGGTAAAATCATGGTAAAAGCATGCAGTAGTGATGGTCATCAGTAGTGATGGCTTTTTTCGGTAACACTTTATAATAACTACACACTATGAATCATTTACTAAGCATTAGCATCTAGTGAATTCATTATCTGTTAAGCATTAACTCTACATTAATAAATGTTAGTAAGCAGTTTATAGCTGCAGCTACAAATGCTGTATTCTTGACTTATAAGCACCTATATAATGTGATTAATAATTGTATTTTCATACTTGGTTAATGGTTTATTTTTCATTACTTAAGTATCGCATTATTTACAAACCAGTTGTATTTAAAAGTAGTTGAGGGTTTTTAGGATAATTCAGAATGAGTTAGTAAATGATTAATAAACTATTGAAATCAACATTTATATCTCTTATTATTCAGGCATATACTAATAGTTAACTAATATGTTAATAAATGCTTTATTAACTCAACTTCATGCAATTTTGTGACCTTATCTAAAGTGAGTGACTATTTATACTTTATAACTGCCTTATAAATGACAAATAAAGGCTCAGAATCAAATGAACAATAATCTTTGCAATCTTTTCTAAATAATAAAATTACTGTAACGTTTAAACATTGCTGAATAACAGGAGTGTCAAAATATTACATAAAACTGGATAAAACAACAACAACAATATAATAATTGAACAATATAATAAGATGCGATGTTTAAACTGTACAGTAATTAAATTTTTTGCTTAAGGTTGCAAAGATTTATTTTTCATTTGAAGTACAGTTTTATTTGTGTATCTTTAAATGAAAAGGAATGAATAATGTCATTTTTCCTGTTTAGAATTTAACTGAGCCTTTATTTGTCATTTATAAGGGGTTTATAAAGCATAAATAGTCCTCACTTTAGATTAGGTGACAAAACTAGATGAAGTTGAGTTAATAAAGCATTTATTAACATACATAGTAACCCTTAATATATGCCTGAATAATAAGACATATAAACGTTGATTTCAATAGTTTATTAATCATTTACTAACTCATTCTGAATTATCCTATAAACCCTCAACTACTCTTAAATACAAATGGTTTGTAAATAATGCGATACTTAATTTAGTAATGAAAAATAAATCATTACCAAGTATGAAAATACAAGTATTAAGCGCATTATAAATATGTTTGTAAGTCAAGAATACAGCATTTGTAGCTGCAGTTATAAACTGCTTACTAATGCTTATTAATACAGATAATGAATTCACTATTTGCTAATGCTTAATAAATGATTTATAGTGTGTAGTTATTATAAAGTGTTACCCTTTTTTCTTCTATTTCCCAGCAGGCACAGAACATCAACATGGCGTCAGATTGACGTTGTACCTCAATGTCATGGGGATGTTGCATTTTGTTTGGAAATGAAAATTGAGTTGACATCAGAACCCAACGTTAGGCCAACGTCAATGTCTAACCAGCTAATGATGTTACAGCTTGATGTTGTGTGGATTTTACCACTATGACGTCTATCAGACGTTGGATTTTGGTTGCCATACCTGACAAATAAACGTCAGTGTTTGACTTCAATATGACGTTGGTTTAAGATGTTGGCTCAACGTTGCATTCTGGTCACTTTTCTATCCTAAAATTAAACAAATATCAACATCATTTGACGTCATAATTGGACATAAACATAATGTTGCCCTTAGATGCTGGCTAGCCACTGAATTTTGGTCCCCTGATGTCATGACCTAAATCTAACCTAATATTGATGTCTTATGATGTCGTGTGCCTGCTGGGTTTGCTCTTGAAAACACTATGGGTTGAGTTTAGGGAAGGGTGTGTGAGTCAGTCCATATCAATCTGATGTATTATGCACAACGACAAGTTGACCGGCTTCTCTCACGGATGCACACAAGGAGATGGTTAATATTTAAAGAAAAGCATACTGAAATACTAACATGCCCCAGTAATGTATTTGTGATTCTCAAAAATGTACACAGCACCCTCTAATAGATTTTTGAAAACAAAAACTTCAATTAGACAAAGCAAAGTGTACACATTTCTCGGCTCTCAATGATGTAGCCCTGGGTACATATCCCCAATTAGCCTGTTGGATGTACAGTAACTCTTAACCTAAATAACTGGATCAGTATCAGTCTGTTTTGCTGCTCTGTAACAGATATTAAATGTGTTTTCCTGACCTGATCCAGGAGCAGAGCTGGTCTTCATCTCAGGTGTCCTGGTTGTTGTCGTCTCTTCTGAATCACCTCCTGTTAAATAACTCCAGGGTTTCCACAAGGAGTCCACAATGTTTTTGATGGAGCTCTTACTCTTTTCTGGAGGAGCTGTAGGACTGAGGGAGTGACCGGACAGACCTTCATCCTCCTCCTCCTCCTCTTGGGCTGATCCTCCGGGACTCTGATCAGGGATAGACGGATCTTCTGTGTCCATCTGCTGGCTCCAGTCCAGGTTCGAGTCTCCAGCTCGCAGAAACACCGTCAGATACTCATCTGAGAGCTCCAGAGGCTCCACGGCTGGCAGAGACTCAGTGTCCAGATCCACACGACCCGTCCAGTTGGAGACCTGAAGGACTGACGGATCCAGACCCACCGCAGGCTGACCATCTGCACACACCAGAACACAGGAGATCACATTAACCCATATTTACATTTAGTCATTTAGCAGACGCTTTTGTTAAATGCAACTTAAATTGAGGAGATATTTAGCGATTCAACAAGAAGAGGCAATACACAAAGTGCTAATTAGGCACTGTAAAAAATATCTATTAGTTACGTTTCTGTATTTTCTGTGTTTTGTATTTACCCGAGTTTGGTTCTTGGACCTAGTGTTCTTGGACCTAGTGAGACAGGCTCTGCCTACTGCTGGTAGCCCGTACAGATTGGCCCGAGTTTGGTTCTTGGACCTAGTGTGACGGGCTCTGCCTACAGCTGGTAGCCCCGTACAGGTTGGCCCGAGTTTGGTTCTTGGACCTAGTGTTTTTGGACCTAGTGAGACAGGCTCTGCCTACTGCTGGTAGCCCGTACAGATTGGCCCGAGTTTGGTTCTTGGACCTAGTATTCTTGGACCTAGTGAGACGGGCTCTGCCTACAGCTGGTAGCCCCGTACAGGTTGGCCCGAGTTTGGTTCTTGGACCTAGTGAGACGGGCTCTGCCTACAGCTGGTAGCCCCGTACAGGTTGGCCCGAGCTTGGTTCTTGGATCGAGTGTTCTTGGACCTAGTGAGACAGGCTCTGCCTACTGCTGGTAGCCCGTAAAGATTGGCCCGAGTTTGGTTCTTGGACCTAGTATTCTTGGACCTAGTGAGACGGGCTCTGCCTACAGCTGGTAGCCTCGTACAAGTTGGCCCGAGTTTGGTTCTTGGACCTAGTAAGACAGGCTCTGCCTACAGCTGGTAGCCCTGTACAGGTTGGCCCGAGTTTGGTTCTTGGACCTAGTGTTCTTGGACCTAGTGAGACAGGCTCTGCCTACTGCTGGTAGCCCATACAGATTGGCCCAAGTTTGGTTCTTGGACCTAGTGTTCTTGGATCTAGTGAGACGGGCTCTGCATATAGCTGGTAGCCCTGTACTGATTGGCCCGAGTTTGGTTCTTGGACCAAGTGTTCTTGGACCTAGTGAGACAAGCTCTGCATACAGCTGGTAGCCCTGTACTGGTTGGCCGGAGTTTGGTTCTTGGACCTAGTGTTCTTGGATCTAGTGAGACGGGCTATGTCTACTGCTGGTAGCCCTATAGTGGTTGGCCTGAGTTTGATTCTTGGACCTCGTGTTCTTGGACCTAGTAAGACGGGCTCTGCCTACTGCTGGTAGCCCATACAGGTTGGCCCGAATTTGGTTCTTGGACCTAGTATTCTTGGACCTAGTGAGGCGGGCTCTGCCTACAGCTGGTATTCCGTACAGGTTGGCCCAAATTTGGTTCTTGGACCTAGTGAGACGGGCTATGCCTACAGCTGGTAGCCCCATACAGGTTGGCCCGAGATTGGTTTTTAGACCTAGAGTCCCTCCTAATGGCCTACCATGGGAGATTCCATTCAGGAGGGACCTCCCATCTCAGGCAGAGGGAGCCCCATCTCAGGCACCACTATCCGGTTCTCTGAAAACTGTGGGTGCAGCCCCTGAGGGCTCACCTCATGAGTATTGGTCTGTCAGCCGAGGTTGTTCCGACCATACTTAGCTCTAGAGCTCCTGCTACAAGGAGACTGTACACCACGAAGTGTAAGCTATTTTCAGTTTGGTGCACTACCAACCACTAAGATCCAGTGACCTGTCCAGTTGGCGCTGTCCTGGATTTCTCACAGCAGTGTTTCTCCATGGCGCTAACTCCCTCCACTTTAAAAGTGTATGTTGACTATATCAGCCTACTGATCTGCTGGGTTAGAGAGAAACCCCCTAAAAACAGTCAGACAGTTACAGTTGATCCAGAATGCTGCTGTCAGGATTCTGACCAGAACCAGAAAGTCAGAGCACATCCCACCTGTCCTCAGGTCTCCCAGCTACATTCAGAATAGATTTGAAAGTATTATTACTTGTCTGGAAATCACTAAATGGCCTAGGACCTCAATACATTACAGATATGCTCACTGAATACAAACCTACAGTGTAACAGATCACTCAGATCTTAAGGATCAAGTCAACTAGAAATTGCAAGAGTTCAGTCAAAGCAGGGTGAATCAGCCTTCAGTTACTTACTACGCCCCTCGCTGCTGGAATCAGCTTCCAGAAATGATCAGATGTGCTCCAACATTAGGCACATTCAAATCAAGACTGAAAACATCTGTTTAGCTGTGCCTTTACTGAATAAGCACTGTGCTACATCCAACAGATCGCAGTAATATGTCTTTGTTTTCTTTAAAAAAAATTTATAACCTGTTTTAACACATTTAATCTGTTTTTAATAATTTTTATTCTTTGTTTTTATCTTCTTATAATTGTCTCTTTTATTCCTTTTTATGTAAAGTACTTTGAATTAATATAGTGTATGAAATGATGAAATGTGCTATATAAATAAACTTGCCTTGCCTAGTGATGAGTTTCCTTCGAGCCATGCTTACAGTCGTAACCTGAGATGTTTTCATTAGAATTACATCTTTTCTTGTTTTAATGACTGAGATGTTTTATTTAAATGACATATTTTCTCATAATAACAAGATATTATTTCATTAAATAATATCTCTTCCTGTTTTAACAAATGAGACGTATTTTTGTCAACAAAAACATATTTTTT
This sequence comes from Danio aesculapii, assembly GCF_903798145.1. Lineage (NCBI taxonomy): Eukaryota > Metazoa > Chordata > Actinopteri > Cypriniformes > Danionidae > Danio > Danio aesculapii. The sequence goes on from NC_079436.1 coordinate 56,894,669, forward strand.
TGTCATAATAACAAGATGTTTTTTCATTAAAATGACGTCTATTCCAACCATTAGCCCTGCAGGTAGTGAGGAGGATTTTACACATATGGTGGACACAGCAGCACGGATATAGGCGATGTGTATGAATGGTAAAAAACTCAACTGATAAAAGACAAAGTCTGCCATTCTCCAGTTCTCACACAGCTTTCCGAACAAAAATGCTTGCTGCACACCAACAGCTTTGCTGTTTCGAAAATTATTTTAAACCCAGAAGATGAAATTAGCTGACAAAAGCTCAAAATTATCCAGTTTTTCTCACAATTAAAGCTGACAGGTGCTACCGATGTTTTAACTGATGCTCACCACACACTAATCTGTTAAAATCTCAAAAAAGTACTCCAGGGTTTCTTGAACGTTTAACAAATGAGATTTTTTGTTAAAAAATATATAATTTCTCGTAATGTTATATTCAAGATGTTTTTTTTGTTTTTCAGTTGTGTTAAATCTAGAGTCCCCCATGCTTGCGTGTGTGTGTGTGTGTGAACCGAACACAAATGAATCCTGCTGATCTTGTGTGTTTACCAGTGCTGGAGGATGGAGATGTGGATGGCTCCTCTGAGCTCATGAACTTCAACGGCTTCAGTAAAGACTGCATCATGTCCGGCAGAGATGCTTTCTGTGTTTTCTTCACTGCGGAGAGATAAAGTAGAGTTCCTCTCAACACTCAATACTGCACTGACAGAACATAAGGGTTTTGAGTTCACACACACACACGCGATCATAACATGCACTGAAATCACTGAAACGTGATCAAAACTGAATGCAGGTCAGCTGCTACTAAAAGCATAATGCTTGCAAAGTCTGCAAACCCCCCCTGAATATTTTCCCCCCAATTTCCGATTATTGGAGAGAAGATTTTTTTCAAGACATTTCTTAACATAATAGTTTTAATAACTCATTTCTTATATCTCATTTCTTTTATTTTTGCCATGATGACAGTAAATAATATTTGACTAGATATTCTTCAAGACACTTGAGTCAGCTGAGTACAGCTTAAAGTGACATTTAAAGGCTTAACTAGATTAATTAGGCAGGTTATGGTAATTAGGCAAGTCATTGTATAACAGTGGTTTGTTCTGGAGACAATCCGAAACAAATATTGCCAACCCAGGCTCATTCTGAAAACGTAGTCCCGTGGACGTTTCTGGAGACCGCAAAATACGTAGCCGGGGGTATGTATGGCTGCATTTCATTTTTTTAAGCGAACGCTGCGGGCCGCGGCCGCTCGCCTCCGTGAGGAGGGCTTTCCCGCTGCAACCAGTTTGTCCGGTTAGCTCTTCGTGTACTCTGGCGGACTCGAGGCGCAGAGAGGGGCTGACCACGACGACGACGACAACGACGACCGGGTTCGAGTCCGGGGAAGAGCGGTTCCAGAAATCAGGTAAGAAAACAAAAACAAAATCCAAAAATGAAGCGAACAAGTTCATCAGAGGGTGAGAATGTGGTCAAAATCCGAAACGTGGTAAAAATCAGACGAGGGCTTTTCTTTTTCTGGACGGCTTTTGTGAATCGTCGTTGGTTGGGTTTAGGGACGGAGGAGGGTGGGTCAGCCGATTGGCCGGTTGCACGGTCAGTCATACTGTCATCCAGGCAGACAGGCGGAAGGTCGTTCGACAGCAGCCTCTAGCGGGTTTACGCGAGAACGGCACGTGGGAAAAGCGCGCACAGCGGCCTCTTGCCTGATTCGCGAAAACAAAAACTGCAAAAATACGTACCTCCCGGGACGTATTTCGCAGTCTCCAGAAACGTCCCCGGTACTACGTTCTCAGAATGAGCCTGGGTTGAATATTGCTTAAGGAGGCTAATAATATTGACCTTAAAATGGGTTAAAATAATTAAAAACTGCTTTTTTTCTGAAGAAAAAATATTATAGGAAATACTGTGAAAAATTCCTGAATCTGTTCAACATAACTTTGGAAATATTTGAAAAAGAAATTCACAATAATTTTGACCTCAGCTGTATACAGTATATCTAAATAATTCCTCCTGACAGAGCCGTCAGCTGTACCTCTATAGCAGAAAGCATCGAATCTCTCTGTCCCGTTGCTGAGCTCTGCAGGAGAAACTCTTCTGACTCCTGGCTCTTCACTGGGACATTGAGACCCCTGAGGGCCCACAGAGACTCTCAGCGTCCCGTCAGACACCCAGGCCGGGTGGCAGTGCTCCAGTCCAGACCTCCAGGCCAGAAACAGCTGCCCGACGGAAGCCAGACGAGCGTCCAGAGACTCACAGTGAGCCGCGGCTTCGGCATGAGTGAGTTTATCAGGTACAGACGAGGAAAACACTTCACCTGGAGGAGGAAACACACACATGCTGAAACCATCAACAAAACACACTAACTGTATTATTATTTATTTATTTATTTATAATTATATTTATTTATAGTTATTGATAATTATTATTATTATTATTGTTATTATTCATTTATTCATTCATTTTCTTTTTTGGCTTAGTCCCTTTATTAATCCAGGGTCGCCACAGTGGAATGAACCGCCAACTTATCCAGCATATGTTTTACACAGCGGATGCCCTTCCAGCCACAACCCATCTCTGGGAAACATCCACATACACTCATTCACACTCGTACACTACGGACAATCAGATGTCTTTGGACTGTAGGGGAAACCGGAGTACCTGGAGGAAACCCACGCGAACGCAGGGAGAGCATGCAAACTCCACACAGAACTCCACACACTACCTACTGCGCCACTGCATCTCCCCATTATTATATTTATTTATTTAGTCAGTTATTTCTCCAATTAGTTATTTACAATTATTCATTCATCATCTTTATTTATTTAGATATTTTTTAATATATTTGTATTAACGTTTATTTATTTATTTTTATTCATTCATCATCTTTATCTCTATTTATTTTTTAAATATTTTATATTTTTATTTATTATTACATTTATTTATTTGTATTAAAAAATTTTCCTTCATCATATTTATTTATTTATTTATTTATTTATTTATTTATTTATTTATTTATTTGTGTTAACGTTTATTTATTTTTATTCATTCATCATCTGTATTTATCTTTATTTATTTATTTATTTATTTATTTATTTATTTATTTATTTATTTATTTATTTGTGTTAACGTTGATTTATTTTTATTCATTCATTATCTGTATTTATCTTTATTTATTTATTTATTTATTTATTTATTTATTTGTGTTAACATTTACTTATTTTTATTCATTCATAATCTGTATTTATCTTTATTTATTTATTTATTTATTTATTTATTTATTTATTTGTGTTAACATTTATTTATTTTTATTCATTCATCATCTGTATTTATCTTTATTTATTTATTAATTAATTAATTAATTTATTTATTTGTGTTAACATTTATTTATTTTTATTCATTCATCATCTGTATTTATCTTTATTTATTTATTTATTTATTTATTTATTTATTTATTTATTTATTTATTTATTTATAATTACATTTATTCATAAATTTTATTTCATTTATTCATCCATTCATTCAGTTAATTAGTTTTAGTAAATATTTTATTATTAGCTACCTTCATGCACCTTGAATTGCCCCATGGGGATATATAAAGCAAACTGAATTGAATTAAATTGGCTTTTATACTTCTGCATAATTTTATATTGATTATCTTAAGAAGAGAGAAAAATGTGAATAATCAAACCTTTTACATTTTACATTTAAATTACTTTAATGTATTACATAACAAAAATAGTATACTTAATGGTGTATTATGTGCCATCTGAACTTATTTTGTAAATAAATGTCAAATAGTAAATAACTATGCAATACATTAAATATTTAAACATGATTATTATTATTATTATTATTATTATTATAGAATAATGCTATATATTATATAAATGTAATGTGAGATTTTAATAAATTAAAATTTTACCTATGCAATAAATATTATAGGCATTTAAATATTATGTATAATTTTATATATCTGAACATTATTAACATATATTAATAAAAACATATTTAAAATACGAAATTTTATATTAATTACATTATAAATGAATTACCATTACAAATTCTATATGTACTAATATTATATCAAATTATTTATTTTGTACATAGCATACATTTATACAATATATGTCTAAATAATATTTAATAAACATTAATAATATCAACACATAACATTTTAAATAGTATACAAAAATATTAAATAAAATCAATATTAAAAATAATAATACCTAAATAAATAATGGAAATGTAATTTTTTCCATTACAAATATATATAATAAATAATTTATTTATAAAATAATCATATTTAAGCAGTACAATAATACTAGTGATATAATTGTTAACATGTTTGAAATTAAATAACTGCTTCAGTTTTACTATAATATGTGTATTTTCCATGTCTCACCTTCCATGTCACTGGCGAAACAATAAACATCGAACAGTTCTGACGGGTCACGTTTCCCATAATTCCTCACTCCTCTGCTGAACTCAGTGTGTCCGAAACAGCCGAGCTCCGGCGTCTGAACGGGATACCTGAAATATAGTCAGTATATACATCAAAAATCATGTTTATTGGTACAATAAGATTACATTAGTTAATGTTAAAGCATTTACTAACATGAACAAACAATGAACAAATCATTTACTACAGTATTTGTGTATTTTGTTCATTGTTAGTAACTCACCATGCATTTAAGGGCACCTATGGTAAAAAATCTACTTTTCAAGCTGTTTGAACAGACATATGTGCATGTATGGTGTATAGACCGTCATATTGGGCTGATATAAACACACCCAGTGCTTTTTTTTCAATTTAACAACATAAAAAACGGTGGACCAATTGGAGCGGTTTTCAAACCGACCGCAACTTTATGTAGGAGAGCGGTCCCCCCGCCCACCAATATTGATTGACAGGCGCGTCATCATATCCTCAGTTTGTTGATTCACGTCCGCCATTTTCAGCGTGAGTCGAAGCGATATCACTAAAGGAACACGCTAGCTCTATTTTTAGATGCAAGGCTCATTGGGCTCAACACAAGATCAATATTCTCCACATTATCGCTCTAATCGGAATTATTGGTTGTATCTTTAGGTAGGTTTGCAAACATGTGTACTTCTCTGCTCCCTGTGATCTTAACTAGCATGCGTTTTAGAATTCTAAACATCGGTTTCTATCAGGGTAAACTCAAGTCGACGGCTGGGCACCGCGGACCGCTGCAGAAACCTATGTTTAGAATTCAAAAATGCGTGGCGCGACGATTCGGGACACTTCATGTTTCTGCCGCGCCACAGAGAGTGTCTGGTGTGCCGTGTCGCGGCTTCGAGCGACGCATCCCGTGCCTTAGTCAAAGTTAATTCAGTGTGCGTGGTTATTAGTTTCTGTGTACAAGCTCGGCACTTGAAACTAGCACACAATGGCTGTAAAACTGTACAAAGACACAAATGATTTTGTACTCTCTGCTTGGTCTGTGTCCGAGTCGTATAAGTACGACTGAATGCGGATCCTCTCCTGCTCCTTTCAATCTGCCTGTCTGTGTTGCAAACACAGAGCGGGTGAGCTCATGGCTCCGCCCCCTTGTTACATTGGCGGGAAGCCGAAACTAATTTACATGTGAAGCAACACACCCATAAATCAGCGAGCTGTGGACACGCCCCCAACATGACACTTTATAACACATTATAATAAAACAATCTGAATTGTGTTTTAAACTGAACCTAAACTGGCACACTCAGAAGAACCATAATATTAATATTAAATCATAAAAAAAAGAGGTCAACTATGTGCCCTTTAAATAATGTTAACAAACATCAATGTGGATGTTAATATTGCATTAGTAAATGGTGAACTATGAATAATAAATGCTGTACAAGCGTTGTTCATTAATACTTAATGTTTGTAGACACATTAACATAAACTAATGAAGCCTAATTGGTGCCATCCAATGATGCAAACAAAATTTATGCATAAAACTGTAATATTGTATAAAACATTAGTGAATACAGCAGCGTTTCCATTCAATGAGGAGGAAAAGAGCGCAAAATCATCACTTCCTGATAAACTGGAGCAAATATGAGTCTGAGAAATGTAGTTTAGTGTGTTTGGAGAAGCCACAGGGGTGTTTATCTTCTCTATGAGTTGCGCCTCAGATGAAGAGGTGCAAACGAGGTGCTTTTGAGATGCTTTTTGGGAGCAAAGACAGATACTCAAGACAGTTCTGGAGGGAATAATAATAGAAGAATAATAACACTGAAGCACTGTGATGACGGACTGACGGCTGAGGGGTTTTAGAAATGAGCAAAACAACATTTCAGATCTTTTACAATGTGCTAGAAATGATGCAAAGTCCATTGACGTCGTCATTTTTACCATCACATGATCTGAAATCACATGACCTTTAATGCAAATACTGGAGTATATTCAGTA
>NC_079436.1:56908604-56943604 GCF_903798145.1 Danio aesculapii
CCCGCCACTAGTGACCCTCTCTCCCTCATTACCATAGAACTTTAGTCTTGTTTTTGAATCTGCCACTATGCTGACAGACAGGCATTTGTAGCCCCGCCCTCTTTTGGAAAAACAAAAGGACAATCTGATTTTAATTTAAAGCGACAGTCACCAAAACGACACAATTTAGGGTCAAAGCCTGAAAGGGTCAGTTTCAGAGAGTTATAAAGCATTATTTGTGCAGTATTGAAGCTTCACTATATAGATTCTAGAGACATCAGAGACTTATTTTACATCTTGTTAAAAGGGGCATAATAAGAATATATATGTAGGATTTCTCATATGTGAAGGAAACTCAAGCCGTCAGACTCATACAGCAAACGCATTCGAATCGTCCTCAAGAGCCAGAGACACAAAACGCAGGAATAATATTTGTTCTTCAGCTTGAAAAAAATCATTAAAACACAGACAGAAAGTCCAGAAACGCAGCAGAGACATGAGAGGAATCACAGACAGACGCTGTTTGAAGCTTCAACACTGAGCTTTACAAAGAAAACAAGCTGAAAACTCCATCAGATTCTCTTTCGGTCACACATACAGCCTTAATATGTCTAATCTACTGTAAATACAGGACAACAACACAGCCAGGGCTTTGTTCTAAATGCATATAATTCAAAGATGAATATGGTTTTCAAGCATCAAAACATTAAAGATAGTTCACCGAAAAGTTAACATTGAGTACGTTTACATGGACACCAATAATTCGATTTTAATATGATTAAGACAATACTCTGATTAAGAGTCTCTCATGTGAACAGCAATTTTTGATTAATTTAATCCGATTAAGGTCATAATCAATAAAAAAGAAATGAAATTAATACATGTTGAGTATGCCGATTTTAGTCACATTATTGAAGTGCAGCACAGACATGTAAAAACCAAAATCAAAATATTACAGTCATGTAGGACTTTTTTTTCCACCGCAGTTTTGCGACAAGATATCTATACACACATGGCTGTCTGACATTATTATCTGCACCTACCGAGTCAGTGAAAACCAGACACCTGCATCGCCAAATGAAGAGGTTTTTGTCTCCCATTCAGCATGCGGTATGAAATTTCATTAAAACTACACTCTTCCAGCAGTTCATAGTTGCATCCAATAGACCCATTACCATGTTTGAAAACATTCAGGATGCGCACGCAGGGAGGTGGCAGAAAAAAAAAACGGGAGCGGTAGCATTCACAACGAGGGAATGACATCCGATGCGGTACAGAGTTTGTTGTTGTCTTAGAAAAAAGATATATTGATTACATATTATATATATTATTTACATAATGCTTTCAGTATATTATAACAGCTCGTCACCCAGTGATAAGCACAGTTATTCGGCTAAGTTAATGTTAAAGTGAGCGGCGTTCATCTGACAGGTCCATTAGTGATAGCACCCTCCCAATGGATATTGGATAAGACGAAATGACCAAGCATCCAGCCCCAAATATTCACTCTCATTGAAGCTCCAAGTGTTTTAACAAGAGAGAAGTTAAAGATCTACAAGTCTTTGGATGCCAACAATGTTGTTCTGTGTGGTCATGTGCAAGAAATAATGCTCCATGATGACCAGATTCAACACTATGTAGAGCTAAAAACTGAGGTTCAGCCTAGCCAAAGACAAGGAAAGAAGACGGAGCTGTACAAGGCCTGGGTAATCATCAACAAGCAGAACAACTGCATTCTGACAGAGAACTGCACCTGAACTTACGGCAGGGTATGTGAACGCACACATAGAGGTAAAGTTGCTTTTATATTCGTACATTTGGACTTTCTCCTTAATAATATAATTTCATTAAAGTATTATTTGCAAACTCTAAATAGCGAAATCACATTAGCAGCCAATGACTATCAAAGTACAACATTGTCCACAGTCAAATAAACAGTGTTAATGTTGTTTTCAAGTCACACTTGCAGGTTATTTCAGACCCAATATTCAAAGTGTCGTCACAAGGTGTCACTGAATGAATGTGTGAATATAAAACCAACTTTACCTTAATAACTTACACTTTCACATTTATTCTGAGCATTCAGTGTCCGCAGTTTAATTAACCATGTTTATCTGTTTATGCTGAAATCATTTCCTCAATCAAAAACGAGTAAAGTGTATGATTCAGCATAGCGTGAGCTTACCTGATATAACATGAGAACTGCAGAGTCCAGCATTTCTAATCAGGTCGTCACTTCATTCAGCTCTCTTTTAGCCAAAGACGTCTGCAGTTGGCATTAAAGCAGTGTGGTGTACGGTAAAAGTTGAGTTTTCTATTTTTGGCATCCTACCGCACAACACGACATGTTTCCTATTGCAGCCTGTCTTTTTTTGCAACCGGGGACCCATGTGACGTAGGTTGGTAATTGGTCTACATCTCATTTGTCAGGGGAGCATGCATGAAATGTTCCCGAGTAAAAAGTGAAAGTGTCAAACTGCAGTTAAAGTCTACAAATTAAAAAACTAATCTCCCAAAATTACATGAAATTCCGGAGAATGTGGATAGCGCGGTGATGCGATGACGTCAATCGAATTATGTGCTATAACAGGGGTGCCCAAACTCGGTCCTGGAGGGCCTGTGTCCTGCATAGTTCAGCTCCAACGTGTTTTAACACACCTGCCTGGAAGTTTTTAGTATAACTGGAAAGAGCTTGATTAGCTGGTTCAGGTGTGTTTAACTGGGGTTGGAACTAAAATATGTAGGACATCGGCCCTCCAGGACCGAGTTTGGACACCCCTGTGCTATAACATGTAAAACGGGATAATGAAAGGAACATTCAAAAAGCAACTCATGTAAACGCCTTAATCTAATTAAGACTAATAAGATTAAGGCAAATAATAAGGCATGTAAACGTAGTCACCAAGTACGTTTACACGGACACCAATGATTCGATTTTAATATGATTAAGACAATACTCTGATTAAGAGTCTACCATGTAAACAGCGATTTTTTAATCAATTTAATTTGATTAAGGTCATAATCGAACTAAAGAGAATTGGAAATTAAGACATGTGGAGTATGCCGATTTTAGTCGCATTATTGAAGTGCGGTACAGACATGTAAAAACCTTAAACTATTACCGTCATGTAGGACTTTTCGCCGTGTTTTGCGACAGGATAGTCTATACACACATGGCTGTCTGACACTATTATCTGCACCTACCAAGTCAGTGAAAACCAGACACCTGCATCACCAAATGCTGAGTTTTTTTTTTTCTCCCATACAGTGTGCGGTCTGAAATTCAATTACAACAACACTCTTCCAGCAGTTCATAGTTGCATCCAATATCTCGTTTGTCAGGGGGGCATGCATGAAATGTTTCTGAATGAAAAGGAAAGTGCCAAACTGCAGCTAAAGTTGACAAATAAAAAAATGAAACACCCGACACCAATAACTCGATTTTAATATGATTAAGACAATACTCTGATTAAGAGTCTACCATGTAAACAGCGATTTTTTAATCAATTTAATTTGATTAAGGTCATAATCGAACTAAAGAGAAATGGAATTAAGACATGTGGAGTATGCCGATTTTAGTCTCATTACTGAAGTGCAGTACAGACATGTAAACACCTTAAACTATTACCGTTATGTAGGAACTTTTCGCTGTGTTTTGCGACAGGATAGTCTATACACACACGGCTGTCTGACACTATAATCTGCACCTACTGAGTCAGTGCAGACCACAGACACCTGCATCGCCAAATGCGGAGGGTTTTTTTTTTTTCTTCCAGCAGTTCATAGTTATCCAATATCTCGTTTGTCAGGGAGGCATGCATGAAATGTTCCTGAATGAAAGTGAAAAACTGCAGTTAAAGTCGACAAATCAAAAATGAAACACCCGAAATCACATAAAACTCTGGAAGATACGTGGATATCACGGTGACGCATGACGTTAATCGAATTATGTGTTATAAGATGTAAAACGGGATCATGAAAGGAACAATTAAAAAAGCTGCTCATGTAAACGCCTTAATCTTATTATTGTCTCAATTAGATTAAGGCAAATAATTAGATTACCGATGTCCACCGACTACAACCGTAGTCACTGTCATCATTTACAGGTCTGTAGCCAGACAGATGTAAACATTTACACACTTTTCTCTCTCATTTAAACACTCTCAAAGTTCAAACTTTTGTAAACAATAAGTCCACTATTATAGAATGAAACCAAAGATCAAATCCTGCTGTCAGGCGCAAACGTTCATCGCTGTCAGCAAAAGGGTTATAAAGCTTTTTAGCTTTTGTGTGGATAATGTTGGCATCCAGCGTAATGTCCTTTTCCTGCAGTCACTGATTCACAAAGCTAAAGCAGACTTCATCTTTAAAGGGGTCTCACACTGGACGTGCCGTGCACAAGATCGTTGGAAGTAACACCACACCGGACGTGCACATTCGCATGCTATTTATAATGAAATTATTCACAAGGCGCTCTATGGCACGGCAGAAATATGAACAGTCTTCTGAACCGTAGCTGTAAAATATATGCTGGAATAGTTAACGGTTCATTCCGTTTATATATATAAACTTTTCACTAGCTTTACTGTATTTCTGATGAAATAAAACAGCCTTGGTATACAGGAGACCTCTCACAAAAAACATTACAACCGCTAGTTTGCTGTGAGTGAAAGAAGAGAGGCGGAGCCCAAAACAAAGCCCCGCCCTCTACTAAATATTCAGTTTCAGTTGGAAATACGTCATCATACTCAAATAAAAGTCTAGAAATACGTCTCCTGTTTATCGCGAATTCACCGCAGACAGCTGCAGACTTGCGTCGCCGGTGTGCGTACCCTAACAGAAACCTATTTGCATGGCGCTGGATGGTGCGGTGCATATGGTGTGCAAACCCCTTTATGATGGTCTTGCTTCAGACAGTTACAACCCTTTTTGCATCCTTGTTGGAGCTCACACTGCTAGCGATTGAAGGTTTGTGTTAATTTGGTAAGCTGAACGCATTCTGTACTGTACAGGAGACACGTAGGAGATTGATTGACAGTGGTCTACAGCCAATCAGGAAGCAGAACACAATGCACTGTAAAATAAATGTAAAAAAAAGCATGTGAAATTGCACAAAACTGCGAAAGGTGAACCGCATTATAGCGAGGGACCACTGTATTCACTTCATTTACATTTAATATTGAAGTTTAAATATTGTATTTTAGCGACAGTTTTGCACACTTTTATGCTGGATTAGCTTGTCTGCTGGTATTATAATGAGCACGCTTTTTGATGCACCGAAATTATTTACTTCAATTTTGTCAAACTCCTTACCATATTATTTTCTTACTAAAAAGTATTTAGGAATAGACAAAAAGTGTGCAGGGCGACACGGTGGCTCAGTGGTACAGTCCAAACACATGCGCTTGAGTTGAGTTGAGTTGATGAACTAAATAGGCCATAGTGTATGAATGAGAGAATCTATAGGTGTTTCCCAGTACTAGGATTGCAGCAGAAAGGGCATCTGCTATGTAAAATATATGCTGGAATAGTTAACGGTTCAGTCCGTTTATATATATAAACTTTTCACTAGCTTTACTGTATTTCAGATGAAATAAAAACAGCCTTGGTGAACAGGAGACCTCTCACAAAATACATTACAACCGCTAGTTTGCTGTGAGTGAAAGAAGAGAGGCGGAGCCCAAAACAAAGCCCCGCCCTCTACTAAATATTCAGTTTCAGTTGGAAATACGTCATCATACTCAAAAGTCTAGAAATACGTCTTATATTTATCGCGAATTCAATGAACTTATCACTTGATAGTTAAGACATTTATAATGCTTTTGCATTTTAATTATTAATCAAATAATTCTGTAAACAAACGCATCGTTATTGATAACAATTAGACATGTTTCTATTATATACAGATAATTATTTCGGTCTCACTTTACAAAAAGGTTTGATCAATGTATTTACTGACATGAATGAAACAATGATACTTGTACAGTACTTATTAATCACAGTTCAACATTTATTAATGCATTATTAACATACTAATGCATGCTTGTTAACATTAGTTAATACACAGAGTTAACATGAACTAAAAATGAATGACTATTTTCATTAACATCAACAAACATAATAACTGCTGTTATGAATGTATTGCTTGTTGTTTGTTTATGTTAAAAAATACATTAACTATAATACAACCTTATTGCATTTATATATATAAACTTTTCACTAGTTTTACTGTATTTCTGATGAAATAAAAACAGCCTTGGTATACAGGAGACCTCTCACAAAAAACATTACAACCGCTAGTTTGCTGTGAGTGAAAGAAGAGAGGCGGAGCCCAAAACAAAGCCCCGCCCTCTACTAAATATTCAGTTTCAGTTGGAAATACGTCATCATACTCAAATAAAAGTCTAGAAATTCGTCTTATATTTATCGCGAATTCACCGCAGACAGCTGCCCACTTGCGTTGCCGGTGTGCGTACCCAAACAGAAACCTATGTTTGCATGGCGCTGCATGGTGCGGTGCACACAATGTGCAACCCCCTTTATGATGGTCTTGCTTCAGACAGTTACAACCCTTTTTGCATCCTTGTTGGAGCTCACACTGCTAGTGATTGAAGGTTTGTTAATTTGGTAAGCTGAACGCATTCTGTACTGTACAGGAGACACGGAGGAGATTGATTGACAGTGGTCTACAGCCAATCAGGAAGCAGAACACAATGCGCTGTAAAATAAATTTTTAAAAAAGCATGTGAAATTGCACAAAACTGCGAAAGGTGAACCGCATTATAGCGAGGGACCACTGTATTCACTACATTTTGCATTTAATATTGAAGTTTAAATATTGTATTTTAGCGACAGTTTTGCACACTTTTATGCTGGATTAGCTTGTCTGCTGGTATTATAATATGCACGCTTTTTGATGCGGCGAAATTATTTACTTCAATTTTGTCAAACTCCTTACCATATTATTTTCTTACTAAAAAGTATTTAGGAATAGACAAAAAGTGTGCAGGGCGACACGGTGGCTCAGTGGTACAGTCCAAACACATGCGCTACAGGTGAGTTGATGAACTAAATTGGCCGTAGTGTATGAATGTGAGAATGTATAGGTGTTTCCCAGTTCTGGATTGCAGCAGAAAGAGCATCTGCTGTGTAAAATATATGCTGGAATAGTTAACGGTTCATTCCGTTTATATTTATAAACTTTTCACTAGCTTTACTGTATTTCTGATGAAATAAAAACAGCCTTGGTGAACAGGAGACCTCTCACAAAAAACATTACAACCGCTAGTTTGCTGTGAGTGAAAGAAGAGAGGGCGGAGCCCAAAACAAAGCCCCGCCCTCTACTAAATATTCAGTTTCAGTTGGAAATACGTCATCATACTCAAATAAAAGTCTAGAAATACGTCTTCTATTTATCGCGAATTCAATGAACTTATCACTTGATAGTTAAGACATTTATAATGCTTTTACATTTTTATTAATAATCAAATAATTCTGTAAACAAACGCATCGTTATTGATAACAATTAGACATGTTTCTATTATATACAGATAATTATTTTGGTCTCACTTTACAAAAAGGTTTGATCAATGTATTTACTAACATGAATGAAACAATGATACTTGTACAGTACTTATTAATCACAGTTCAACATTTATTAATGCATTATTAACGTACTAATGCATGCTTGTTAACATTAGTTAATACACAGAGTTAAAATGAAGTAACAATGAATGACTATTTTCATTAACATCAACAAACATAATAACTGCTGTTATGAATGTATTGCTTGTTGTTTGTTCATGTTAAAAAATACATTAACTATAATACAACCTTATTGCATTTATATATATAAACTTTTCACTAGTTTTACTGTATTTCTGATGAAATGAAAACAGCCTTGGTGAACAGGAGACCTCTCACAAAAAAACATTACAACCGCTAGTTTGCTGTGAGTGAAAGAAGAGAGGCGGAGCCCAAAACAAAGCCCCGCCCTCTACTAAATATTCAGTTTCATTTGGAAATACGTCATCATACTCAAAAGTCTAGAAATACGTCTTCTATTTATCGCGAATTCAATGAACTTATCACTTGATAGTTAAGACATTTATAATGCTTTTGCATTTTTATTATTAATCAAATAATTCTGTAAACAAACGCATCATTATTGATAACAATTAGACATGTTTCTATTATATACAGATAATTATTTCGGTCTCACTTTACAAAAAGGTTTGATCAATGTATTTACTAACATGAACTTGTAACAATGATACTTGTACAGTACTTATTAATCATAGTTCAACATTTATTAATGCATTATTAACATAATAATGCATGCTTGTTAACATTAGTTAATACACAGAGTTAACATGAACTAACAATGAATGGCTATTTTCATTAACATCAACAAACATAATAACTGTTGTTATGAATGTATTGCTTGTTGTTTGTTCATGTTAAAAAATACATTAACTATAATACAACCTTATTGCATTTATATATATAAACTTTTCACTAGTTTTACTGTATTTCTGATGAAATGAAAACAGCCTTGGTGAACAGGAGACATCTCACAAAAAACATTACAACCGCTAGTTTGCTGTGAGTGAAAGAAGAGAGGCGGAGCCCAAAACAAAGCCCCGCCCTCTACTAAATATTCAGTTTCAGTTGGAAATACGTCATCATACTCAAATAAAAGTCTAGAAATACGTCTTATATTTATCGCGAATTCAATGAACTTATCACTTGATAGTTAAGACATTTATAATGCTTTTGCATTTTAATTATTAATCAAATAATTCTGTAAACAAACGCATCGTTATTGATAACAATTAGACATGTTTCTATTATATACAGATAATTATTTCGGTCTCACTTTACAAAAAGGTTTGATCAATGTATTTACTGACATGAATGAAACAATGATACTTGTACAGTACTTATTAATCACAGTTCAACATTTATTAATGCATTATTAACATACTAATGCATGCTTGTTAACATTAGTTAATACACAGAGTTAAAATGAACTAACAATGAATGGCTATTTTCATTAACATCAACAAATATAATAAATGCTGTTATGAATGTATTGCTTGTTGTTTGTTCATGTTAAAAAATACATTAACTATAATACAACCTTATTGTAAAGTGTTACCATTATTTCCGAAGATAATATGAGACTAAAGACTGTAGTAAAGATGCTGACAATTATTCTTTCAATCTCATGAGTGAATTCAAGTTTTAAAAATATGGAAATTTTATATTAATAAAACATTTCACTGTTTTTACTGTATTTCTGATCAAACGAACACAGTCTCAGTGAACAGAAGACACACAAAAAGCCCTGATAAGAGCTCTTTTCCCCCAGCAGACTGACACAAACACGTGTTCTGTTCAAGAGGAAAGGTTATCCTGTCCAAAAACTGTGATAGCGCAGTATCTCCAGCGTTTATTTACAGCGAGAGTCTCTGTGAACACCTTTCCCACTGCTCTTCGCACACACAGATGCCGTTCACAGATACTGAGAGTGTAAATAAGCTGGAAAAAAGTGAGAAACGGAGACGAATATTCGCTCTAATCCGCTCGCTCCCGGTCTACCCAAACCATCTGTACACGCAAACGCACAGAAAATCAATCCCGTCTGCTTGAATGAGTATGGATTTAGGGATGAGTGTATCTCGCAGCGCTGGAATAATGATATCAGTGATGAATCTGCATTTAGATGGCCTGGATTAACACCCGCAGCTCTGTCTTTGTGCAGAAAACCAAGACATTTTCCTCTATAATGAGAGACAAACTCAAACATGTGCGGCTGCATTTTAACTAAACATGCCTGATTCACCACAAAATACAAGAAAAATTTAAATGCTATTATTATTATTATTATTAATTTATTCATATTACTGTGAAACAAGATCAGAGCAAAAAAAGAGGTACTATGTGTTTAGTCTTTAGTACTATGTATAAGAGTATTGTGGCTGTAAATGGAATACTACAAACTCTCACACACACAGAGAGAGAGAGAGAGAGAGAGAAAGACAGACATACAGATACATACATAGCTACATACATAGACACAAAGATAGTACAGATAGATAGATAGATAGATAGATAGATAGATAGATAGATAGATAGATAGATAGATAGATAGATAGATAGATAGATAGATAGATAGATAGATAGATAGATAGATAGATAGATAGATAGATAGATAGATAGATAGATCAAATCAAACAATGACGTCATTAACATATAGAAGCCAATTATGCATTAATTTATGTAAATATATAGTATATAAATCAATAAAATTGTTTATACACACACACGCTTATATATAAACATACACTCTCCGGCCACTTAATTAGGTACACCTGTCCAACACATTTCTACTCATATATCTACTCATATATTTCTTATCAGCCAATCACATGGTAGCAGTTCAATGCATTTAGGCATGTAGACATGGACAAGACGATCTGCTGCAGTTCAAAGCAAGCATCAGAATGGGGAAGAAAGGGGATTTAAGAGACTTTAAACCTGGCATGGTTGTTGGCGTCAGACGGGCTGGTCTGAGTATTTCAGAAACTGATCAGCTGATCTACTGGGATTTTCCATCTCTAGGGTTTACAGAGAATGGTCCTAATAAGAGGAAATATCCAGTGAGCGGCAAATCTAGGGGCGCAAATGCCTTGTTGATGCCAGAGGTCAGAGGAGAATGGCCAGACTGGTTCCAGCTGATAGAAAGACAAAAGTAACTCAAATAAGCACTCGTTACAACCGAGGTCTGCAGAAGAGCATCTCTGAACACACAACACGTCCAACCTTGAGGCAGATGGGCTACAGCAGCAGAAGACCACACCGGGTGCCGCTCCTGTCAGCTAAGAACAGGAAACTGAGGCTACAATTCACACAGGCTCACCAAAACTGGACAATAGAAGATTGGAGAAACGTTGCCTGGTCTGATGAGTCTCCATTTCTGCTGCCACATTCAGATGGTCGGGTCAGAATTTGGCATCAACAACATGAAAGCATGGATCCATCCTGCCTTGTATCAACGGTTCAGGCTGGTGGTGGTGGTGTAATGGTGTGGGGGATATTTTCTTGGCACACTTTGGGTCTATTAGTACCAATTGAGCATCATGTCAACGCCATCCCTTTATGACCACAGTGTCTCCATCTTCTGATGGCTACTTCCAGCAGGATAACGCACCATGTCTTAAAGCGTGAATCATCTCAGACTGGTTTCTTGAACGTGACAATGAGTTCACTGTACTCAAATGGCCTCCACAGTCACCAGAGCTCAATCCAATAGAGCACCTTTGGTATGTGGTGGATCGGGAGATTCACATCATGGATGTGCAGCCGACAAATCTGCAGCAACTGCGTGATGCTATCATGTCAATATGGAGCAAAATCTCTGAGGAATATTTCCAGTACCTTGAAATATACCTCTGAAAGCAAAAGGGCGTCCAACCCAGTACTAGCAAGGTGTACCTAATAATGTGGCCATATATACGTATATATCTGTCATTGGCATAGATGTAAATAGAACATATCAAAAATAATTTAATCATAATAATTTCATTAAAAAATTATAATGATTTTGAATTTTATTCATAAATAGTTTTATACTATCATAAATATTGCATTTTTATTAGCAATATAAATAAAAATAGATGTATTTGGGGTGAAATATTAGTATTTTGTTGACAAGTTTCATTGGATTTATCCTTATACCAAACATAAGAATACAACACATAATTACAATTACCCATAGCCTCAAAAATCAATCCTGCCAGAGGTTTTCAGAAATGAGATGCCATCACACACACACACACACACACACACATATGCGCACACACATCCAGCAGGGGGATACAGATTAATGTATTATTAATGTAACTGAATAACCTTTCCCAGCTCCAAACACACACCACACACACACACACACCAGCACCTGCAGTAGTTTACACCTCTCAGCCTCACCATCCATAACCATGGCAACCGCTGCTCGGTAACCAGGAGCGACGGGAGGCTGGAGCTCGATACGCTAAATCTGATTGAGGAGAAGTCGTCCAAACACTGGCTTCAGCAGCTGATGGAGGGCAGACTGACAGTAAACTGTACTGATATTACAGCTGCTGCAGATCCTTTCATTCGCTCAAATCAAGCTGAAATCATATAGAAACTCTACATTAAAAAAAAACTAAATTAAAATTGGAAATGGTGCATTGGCAACTAAAAAACAATGTAAAAACAATGTAAATTAAATGATGTATTTTTTTATTCAATAAATTTCATGACACTAAAATGTAATTGAAAAAAGTACTAGAATTACAAAAATTCCAAAGCTAACTCATCCATTCATTCATTTTCTTTTCGGCTTAGTCCCTTTATTAATCCGGGGTCGCCACAGCGGAATGAACCGCCAACTTATCCAGCATTTGTTTTACGCAGCGGATGCCCTTCCAGCCGCAACCCATCACTGGGAAACATCCATACACACATTCACACACACATACACTATGGACAAATTAGCCTACCCAATTCACCTGTACTGCATGTGTTTGGACTGTGGGGGAAACCGGAGCACCCGGAGGAAACCCACGCGAACGCAAAGCTAACTCATTAAACTTAAAGTAAAATTTTAATCAAAACAAAGAAAATCCAATATATTCAAATAGATACGGTTAAAAAAAATCTAGAGATACTTCAATAGCAATAAAGATGCAAATTCTATGCAAATGTCAACCTTGCCATGAAAAACATTACGTATTCGCCAAAATACCAAAACCGTTTCTTCGTTTTTTGTGTAGGCCTGTATTTTACAGTGCTTTAAAATACTCAAAACTATTTCTGTCAATGTTTTCAAACTATTATATTTGATTTACCAAAGTCACACAAGTGGCAATTTCACATCATACACTACGGTCAATTTAGTTCATCGATTCCCCTGTAGCGCATGTGTTTGGACTGTGGGGGAAACCGGAGCAGCCGGTGGAAACCCACGCCAACATGGAGAGAACATGCAAACTCCACACAGAAACATCAACTGACCCAGCTTGAAATGGATTGCTCGAACCAGCAACCTTCTTGCAGTGAGGAGACTGTGCTAACCACTAAGCTATCGTGCCGCCCTTTTTTAAATGATATATTCATTCATTCATTGTCTTTTTTGGCTTAGGTCTCTTTATTAATCAGGGGTCGCCACAGCAGAATGAACCGCCAACTAATACCGCATGTTTTACGCAGCGGATGTCATTCCAGCTGCAACCCATCACTGGGAAACATCCATACAAACTCATTCACACTCATACACTATGGACAATTTAGCTTACATAATTCCCTTATAGCACATGTGTTTGGACTGTGGGGGAAACCAGAGCACCCGTAGGAAACCCACACCAACTCGGGGAGAACATGCAAACTCCACACAGAAATGCCAACCCAGCCGAGGCTCGAACCAGCAACCTTCTTGCTGTGAGGTGATTGTGCTACCCACTGCACCACCGTGATGCCCAAATGATATACATTTAAAATGAATTTTACACACACACACACACACACACACACACACACACACACGCACACACACACACACACACACACACACACACACACACACACACACACACACACACACACATGCACCATGTGTACCATGTATTCCTTACTTTGTGGGGACCAAATGTTTCCACAAGTATAGTAATACCAGTAAAGTTTTGACCTGCGTTTGTGTGTGTGTGTGTGTGTGTGTGTGTGTGTGTGTGTGCGTGTGTGTATGTGTGTGCATGCAATTGTCTGTGTATCTGCGTCTGTGTGTGCATGTGTTTGTATCTGTGACTATGCGTCTATCTGTGTCTCTGTATGTCTGGCTGTGATATTGTGTATCTTTGTCTCTGTTTGTTTGTGTGTGTGTCTGTCTGTGTGTGTAAAGTCAATCTTCTGACCTCATATTTCCTCATCACAGCAGTCTCAGCTATTTGGAAACTCTATCTGTATTTGTTGTGAGGAGAATCTGAGTGCCGTCTGTCTGTGTAAAACCCTCTGCCATCATTCTGGAGAGATGTGGGTGATTTCCAAATCTCTGATATTCTGATCTCCAGAGAAAAACTCAACGCAAAATAAAAAAACCAAAGCAAAACAATAAAAAATAAATAAAGTAAACAAAGCAGCATCTAACAAAAACCTGTATTCTGCTCTAAATATGACCATCCATAACGTCATGCAGAACTATTAAGTGTCAATCAGGGAGCCGATGCACCAGTCACTATTTTAAGAGAAAATAACCTATACAATACAATATTTCAGCCAATTCTGAAATAAAGGAGACATTTATCATGAACTTTGAATCTAGATAGACAATTTTAACAGTCATAATAAGCTTTATTAGACACTTTATGAAAGCTAATATCCAAAAATGCATAATAGGATCAAGTCAGTTTTCCGCATCATTGCGCAGTGAGAGTGCTCACAGACTCCATGCATTCACTCCATACAGTAACTGCATGAAAAAGACAGAGCGTGAATGAATGCAACAGATGCTGCTTCTTGAGATTAATTAACACTCAGGCAGGAGGAATGAGAGCATGTGATTATGTCTACAAATAAGCTTCTGTAGGCATGCATGCTTACTATGGGTTGTAATGGCCACAGTTAGAGAGGCAGTGAATTTTCTGCAGCAGAAAAAAAATAGTTTTAAAGGGCACCTATGGTAAAAAATCGACTTCTCAAGCTGTTTGGACAGACATATGTGCATGTATGGTGTATAGAGCGTCATATTGGGGTGATATAAACACACCCAGTGCTTTTTTTTCAATTTAACAACATAAAAACGGTGGACCAATTGGAGCTGTTTTCAAATCGACCGCTACCTGATGTAGGAGTGCGGTCCCCCCGCCCACCAATATTGATTGACAGGCGCGTCATCATATCCTCAGTTTGTTGATTCACGTCCGCCATTTTCAGCGTGAGTCGAAGCGATATCACTAAAGGAACACGCTAGCTCTATTTTTAGATGCAAGGCTCATTGGGCTCAACACAAGATCAATATTCTCCACATTATCGCTCTAATCTGAATTATTGGTTGTATCTTTAGGTAGGTTTGCAAACGTCTCATTGAGTCTACCTTATACTTCAGCCGTTTGCATTTCTCGCGATCCCAGAAGCTCCATGTGATCTTCACTAGCATGCGTTTTAGAATCTAAACATCGGTTTCTATCAGGGTACACTCAAGTCGACGGCTGGGCGCCGCGGACCGCTGCAGAAACCTATGTTTAGAATTCAAAAATGCGTGGCGCGACGATTCGGGACACTTCATGTTTCTGCCGCACCACAGAGAGTGTCTGGTGTGCCGTGTCGCGGCTTCGAGTGGCGCATCCGGTGCCTCAGTCAAAGTTAATTCAGTGTGCGTGGTTATTAGTTTCTGTGTACAAGCTCGGCACTTGAAACTAGCACACAGTTGGCTGTAAAACTGTACAAAGACACAAATGATTTTGTACTCTCTGCTTGGTCTGTGTCAGAGTCGTACATGTACGACTGATTGCTGAACCTCTCACTCCTGCTCCTTCTCTGTTTGCCTGTCAGACTCTGTTGCCCCGCCCCCTTGTTACGTTGACGGGAAGCCGAAACTAATCTACATATGAAGCAACACACCCCTAAATCAGCGAGCTGTGGACACGCCCCCAACATGACACTTTTTAACACATTATAATAAAAAATCTGAATTGTGTTTTAAACTGAAGCTAAACTGGCACACTCAGAAGAACCATAATATTAATATTAAATCATAAAAAAGAGGTAAACTATGTGCCCTTTAAAGGGTTCTATTTTAACGGTCTAGGCGCAAAATCTAAAGCGCATGGTGTAAAAGCGTTAAGGGCATGTCCAAATCCACTTTCGCTTTTTTAAGGATGAAAGAATATGGTCTGTGCCCAGCCGCATGCTCTAATAGGGTTGTGCGTATTCTCTTAATGAGTTCTGGGTGTATTTTGAGCATAATGTGCATTAAACCAATCAAGAGTCTCATCTCTCATTCCCTTTAAGAGTCAGTTGCATCGCAATCACAACTGTATTGTAAATAAATCATATGAACATTTTAATATTACTAAATCACAATAATATTAGTGAAATTAATTTAAAAACAGAATAATAAATATAAATTTACACACAAGTAAATACATAGACTGGGCTATAATGGGCTAAAAATCTGCGGATTTCTGCACGCACAGATTCCATGTGGGCCTACCCATAATTAGGGCCAGACTCAATCTGCGGGCATTTTTTGCTATTTCTGCGCAGAATTTTGTTAAAAATCTGCGGATTTATGCGGAATGATTTTGGGTTTATCGCAACTAAAAACTTAATATATGAAATTATAAAATAATACCTTTTTAACTTTTATTCAATGTTTACAGTGCAAATCCAATTAGATCCACTTATTTGATAAATAAAGCAAGTTTTTTATTTAACAGATCTACTAAAAGACAGAAAATATTACTTTACAAACTGTATTGCAAATTACCCATATGAATATTTCCATATTAGTCAATAATAATACTATAATTAATTTAAAAACTGATTAAATATAAATTTACACACATTTACACAAGTAACAAAACAGAATTAATGATGAGCTAAAAATCTGCAGAATTCTGCACGCGCATATTCCGTTTGGGCCTACCCATAATCAATCACACACTTGTGTAAAACATGTCTAAATTGGTGGGTCGCGGGAACATTTTCAGTGGGTCGCGAAGTGTGTGGTCAAAAAAACAACAAAAGTTTAATTTTTAACTTATTTTGCTTATACCGGACTTTTATTTTGAAATGCGCGCACAACCACCGTACCGTTTGACATGTGACATTTCATTTAATTATAACACCAAATATGTCGAAGCGCAAGTACGACCTCGAATATGTAAAGCGCGGATTTACATAGATTGATGACAAAAAAGGCTTAAAACCTGAGTGTGTCATATGTAGTGAGGTGCTCTCACAAGAGAGCATGAAACCTTCTAAATTAAAACGACATTTAGAAACCAAACATCCCGGTTGCGAGGACAAACCTGTGGGCTATTTTCAAAGACGACTCCAAGAGCTGAGGGCATCACAAAAGTGCACATTTTGTTAAATGACAGCAATAAAATATTGTGTATTTGTAAGTCTTGGTGATTTTCTTATGATTTAGCTGTCATTCCTAGTGTTGTCATGATTACCAGCGATCTCTAACCACCAGAGGTCGCTGGTAAGCACTCACTTTCACAATAACCTATGGACTACAAATCCGCCATTCAAGGACTACATTTTCATACATGCACTCCGTTCACACACACACACATGCTTCCTCATTTTGACTGATTACACTTGCACCACCTGAGGATTGTCAAAGACTGATTACACACACTATTTAAACAGCACACACACTCACTTCCTTTGCTGAGTCTTGTTTTCTGTAAAGTGACATTACAACGCATTTCCCTTAGTCTTGTTCCTCCATGTTTTTGATCTTTGCCTGGTTTCCCTTTCTCCTTGTCTGCTGCCTGTCTACCGACCTCTCGCCTGTGTTTGACTACGATTCTGGACTGCCTTTATACACCTGTTTGCACCTGTGTTGACCATTGCCTCCCAGACTTTGAATAAACCTGCACGTGGATCCTAAACCTCAGTTGTCTCTGTCACTCCCCGTGTTACTAGTGTGTTAACAAAAAAATTATAATTCCTAAAATTATATTATAGTTTCTAAATATTTGGGTCGCGGTTTGATGACCGTGTAAAAACATGGGTCCCATGGCTAAACCAGCTGAGAACTACTGCTCTAGATATTATGTCTTATACATTATATTATTGACTAAAATGTCATTAAGAGTCACTTTGTTAAACTTGAATTGAATTTTCAACATCAAAAGTGAACAGAGCAGAGATCAACATCCCATAATGCAAATCACAACCAGAAATAATCAAGGAAAATAAGGAAAACGGCTCATTTGCAGATATTTTGTACACTGTATATGAGTATAAAACACTGTTCTCGCTGGCAGCAGTGTGTCGACCCGTCTGATGTGCATGAAACTACTATTATTTTATGCACAGAAATCATCCGTCACCTCAAAAAAAAAAAAAAAACGTTTAAACGCTTGAGCGCATCAGTGCATGTGTGAGAGACGCAGCAAACGCTTCACAGGCCAAATGTTTTCTCTGGCAGCTTCAGTTTCATTAGGCTCTTTAGCGATGGGCGGCCGCTTTGAAGGATGATGGGAAAATCTCGGCCTCCCGCCAGGCCGATTTATGACCTCTGTACATCCTTCAGAGCGGACGTCAGCATACACCAGCGGCTCAAATAAAGAGCTCGCCGTTTACTGAGAGGATGCTAGTTAAACGGAAAAACTGCAGACTTAAAGCAATAAAGCTCAAGGACTTCAGAAGGACATGAGTGTTTTTTAAAACTTTCGGTTGCATGATCAAAAACTATTTTTTTATATTGAAAACGCGAATGCAAATCAAGGTCAGTTTAATTAAAGGTGCAGAAAAAAAGTGTTGCATGCAAAACTGGTGCAAACAATGTATTTGTGTTGAATTTAAACAAACAAATTAAATTTAATAATGTTCAACTTAATTTGTTTGTTTAAATTCAGCCCAAATAAATTGTTTACAACCACTTAACCTAAAAAAATTGAGTAAATCCAAGCAATCATCTTTGAATCATTTTTTTCAGTGTATCAGTGTAGGTGATTGTCTTCAGAAACATGTTTTGTTGTCCTGGTTGAAAGTCTCTTCACGTTTGACTAGTAATTATTAAAGTAAATGATCTTAATGTGTTTATATGTATTTCTTATATTCTGGGTGAGGCAGAAGCTAAAAAATGTTCATCCAATTAAATATTGTCTGGCCGATAATTCTGATAAGTAGCCTGTCTGTCAGCAAATGCAGATTTGTACAACTGTGCAGTCATTCACCCAGATCCGTATGGAATAAAATCACTGTCATTAATATTTCGTGCGTAAATAAAATTCACGCATCCGTAATTATAAAATCGTAAAGGAAAACGGAGCGTACTCGTAATTTTACGAGGCTACAATTTCAAAATCTGCGATTAGAACAGACACAGATACGACATTTTGTTTTTCTGTTTGTTTATGACTGATAAATTTACGATGGGTGTACTTTACAAACACGAATTACAGTTTCATCACGGACATGACAACCTGATTGCGAGTACGAATCAAACAGCGAGACTTCACTGTTAAAATTACGTCACCGCTTCTACAGGCATATTTAAACAAGCGAAAGTCATCGATCATAACGGCGCGCCTGCTGGACGTTCGAGCTTACACACACCGTCTCAGATAAGATTTCTGTTATTTCCTCTTTGAGAAATGTCCGTCATGAGCTGTAATAAAGGTTGAGACTCAATGAGGTCCTATTTCGCTGTGTTTCTTGGACATTTTACTGAATCAAAATTAAGAACGGGCCGAGGATAGAGAGCTAGCATAATGTCAGTTAACGTTACAGGCAGCGAGCGCAGAGTCTCTTTTGACAGTGAAGTGTCGCTGTTTGATTCGTACTCGTAATCAGGACTTCGTGTCCGTGGTGAAACTGTAATTCGTGTTTGTAAAGTACACCCATCGTAAATTTATCAGTCATAAACAAACAGAAAAACAAAATGTCGTATCTGTGTCTGTTCTAATCGCAGATTTTGAAATTGTACCCTCATAAAATTACGAGTACGCTCCGTTTTCCTTTACGATTTTATAATTACGGATGCGTGAATTTTATTTACGCACGAAATATTAATGACAGTGATTTTATTCCATAGATCCGCCGATGCACGTTTACATGCGCCGCGGTCACATGGACATGAGTGACAGCACTAAAAACAAACGCTGAATCAAAACTTTAAAATCCTGAATCAATATTGAGTTAGTTTTACACACTGGAGGAAGGACGACACCATGGCTGAAGGATTTCTGTTAGACAGGTGATGTTATGTTATAAAACTCTTTTAGTCACGCAGAGCTGATGTAGATTGTGTTGTTATGAATGGGTTATATGCACAGAAGTGTTGTTCAGCCGCTGAAATCTCCAGGTGAAACATTGATGTGACTATTTTCAGTTTTATAAGATATTTTACAGCATCGATAATGTAGATTTTTATTTAGTTTAACAACAAAACATCAGTAAATAGTGCTATTCCGCCTAGCCTGCTTTACTGAGCTGAAGCTGGTTTTATATTCACATTAGTTCAGTTTTGAACAATGGCAGCCTGTGATGCGCTCCCTACTTTTGTTTACGGCTACTCTAAATATTCAGTCTAAAATAGCATGTCAGTATGGCTTAGTAATAAGTGTAATTCCTGCACACCGCAGGCCAATCACTAAGCATGTGACAAAGCATGTGAGAAAGTGGATCAAGCTAATCCAGTGATCCTTGCATGCATGAAATATTGCACATAATGACAGGTTTTGATTGTTAACTTTTGAAAAGCTTTTCACTCCCCTCATCCACTGCTGAACATCTGAAATCTTTGCCTTGTGTGCAAATACAGCCTTTAAGGAAGAATAAAGCAAATCTATACCTGAAATACAAACCTGTAAGACATTCTTGTTTGCAAAAATAAAAAACAAAACTCGATAAAGAACAACAATGAACGCCCCTGTCATTCACTGTATGAACTGTTTCACAACCATACAGGGACTTGTGCATCTGTTTCATTTGTGCATCTGATTATTTTTCAGTAGTTTTTTTATATAAAATACTTTGATTACCTTTGCATATTAAATCTTGTACTGCTCTTTCTAGCTGTTGTTGAATGCAAGATCATGTGTGTTCTTGATTGTTTGCTACTAAGTGAAATATAATGAATAATAACTCACCAACGTTCGCTGAAAACACCAGCAGAACCACTAGAATCTGCAACCCACCAGCGTCAAGACGAAACATCATGAACCTGAGGACAGAAAGAACAGACAGAACAATGAAAACTGTAAAACCAACAAGCATTACAAGTCTGTACAGCACTGGTGATAAGAAAATGAACACGTTTGAGTGTGTATAAGCACAGAACGGCACTGAGCAGCTGTTATAATATAATATAAATGCAGTATAAAGATTGCTCTTCATGATAGCAACTTCTAGTAACAATAGAGACCACACAGACCCCCATGCAACCACCTGGCAACACCCTAGTAACCATTCTGAACTTCAAATTGATTTAGCAACATATTAACAACCAGCTAGATCTCCTTAGCAACCACATAGTAATATCTTTGCAACAATACAAAAGTGCCTACAACCACATTTTAATAACTTAGCATTACCATCATAATATCTTAGCAACACCTCAGCAACCACTCAGAGCCCCAGGTAGCAATGCCTTAATAACCATTCAGAACTGCC
The DNA here is from genome assembly GCF_903798145.1 of Danio aesculapii. Classification (NCBI taxonomy): domain Eukaryota; kingdom Metazoa; phylum Chordata; class Actinopteri; order Cypriniformes; family Danionidae; genus Danio; species Danio aesculapii. The sequence continues at coordinate 56,929,983 of NC_079436.1, forward strand.
AAACTCCTGGCCAGAACTCCCGAGCAGCCACATAGTAACACCCTTAAAACAATGTCCTACAACCACATATTGATAACTTTGTGGCTACCCTAATAACTTAGCAACACCTTAGCAACCAGCCAGAACTCCCTAGCAACCACATAGTAACACCTCTACAACAATCCAGAAATCCATTACAACCACATATCAATAAGTTAGTAACCACCCTAATGACTTAGTGACAACCTAGCAAGCAGCCAGAACCCCTTAACAACCACTTAGTAAAACCCTAGCGACCATATAGAAATCTCTTACAACCACCTATCAATACCCTCCAAATTCAACCCTAGCAACACTTTAGCAAGCAGTCAGAACTCCCTAGCAACCACATATCAATAATTTAGTATTCACCTTAATAACTAAGCAACACCCTAGCAACCAACCAGAACACCTTAACAAACACCTAGATACACCCTAGCGACCACAAAGAAATCTCCTACAACCACCTATCAATACCCTCCTAACTCAACCCTAGCAACACCTTAGCAACCAGTCACAACTCCCTTGCAACCACATAGTAACACCCTACCAACTAGTCAGAATTTCTTAGCAACCACGTATCAATAAGTTAGTAATCACCCTAATAACTAAGCAACACCCTAGCAACCAGTCAGAACACCTTAACAAACACCTAGTCACACCCTAGCGACCACACAGAAATCTCTTACAACCACCTATCAATACCCTCCTTATTCAACCTTAGCAACACCTTAGCATCCATTCAGAACTCCCTAGCAACCACACAGTAACACCCTAGCAACCAGTCAGAACTCCCCAGCAACTACTCAGAACTCCCTAGCAACCATATATAAAAAAATTAGTATTCACCCTAATAACTAAGCAACACCCTAGCAACCAGCCAAAACACGTTAACAAACACCTAGATACATCATAGCGACCACACAGAAATCTTACAACCACCTATCAATACCCTCCTAATTCAACCCTTGCAACGCCTTAGCAACCAGTCAGAACTCCCTAGCAACCACATAGTAACACCCTACCAACTAGTCAGAATTTCTTAGCAACCACATATCAATAAGTTAGTAATCACCCTAATAACTAAGCAACACCCTAGCAACCAGTCAGAACACCTTAACAAACACCTAGTCACACCCTAGCAACCACACAGAAATCCCTTAAAACCACCTATCAATACCCTCCTTATTCAACCTTAGCAACACCTTAGCATCCAGTCAGAACTCCCTAGCAACCACACAGTAACACCCTAGCAACCAGTCAGAACTCCCCAGCAACTACTCAGAACTCCTTAGCAACCACATATCAAAAGTTAGTATTCACCCTAATAACTAAGCAACACCCTAGCAACCAGCCAAAACACGTTAACAAACACTTAGATACATCATAGCGACCACACAGAAATCTTACAACCACCTATCAATACCCTCCTAATTCAACCCTTGAAACGCCTTAGCAACCAGTCAGAACTCCCTAGCAACCACATAGTAACACCCTAGCAACCAGTCATAACTCCCTAGCAACTACTCAGAACTCCCTAGAAACCACATATGAATACGTTAGTAATCACCCTAATAACTAAGCAACACCCTAGCAACCAGCCAGAACACCTTAAACACCTAGATACACCCTAGCGACCACACAGAAATCTCTTACAACCACCTATCAATACCCTCCTAACTCATTATGCTAAATGTGCTGTAATAAACCCTTTGCTGAACACTAAAATACAAGGGTGAAGTGAAATTTGAAAGAAATACACAAGGAAAAGCATCAGCAATCAGTGAACTCATTACACACACAGCATGCTGATGGGAAATGACAAGCAGAGGTTTATATGTGGACTGTGTGCTTTATAAAGAGAGATGATGGAGAATATGAATATTAATGCATAGTGGCCGGATGCTAAGGAAGGATTTTTTTCATAATCCAGCACTAGCCATCCATCAGACCCACCAACAAAACACTCTTAGAATGGTAATCAGGCTTTTTTCATTGTTTTACAGTTGCCACCTCTCTCTCTCTCTCTCTCTCTGTGGGTGGTCTGTCTTTCAGTATCCTTCACGCTGGCTCTAGTTCTGCTCAGACAGGAAATGTCTGGCTTCTGTAAAAACTCCTCCATCCCTTTTAAGTGTAATAAAATACAGATACACATATTAACACTCGCCCCCACACAGCAGCACAAACCAAACACAGCTAGAAGCAACAAAGAACAGCACAGCAACTCTCTAGCAACACATCATGACTGCCCAGAACACCCATAATTCATAATACAGTAAATTTCATCCTGTGTAACAACTAACTACAATCAACAAACACCCTAACAACCCAGAATCACAGTAGCTTAGAAAGCCTATGGTGAACACCCCATAATGATAGTAGCAACACTATAGCGCCCACTTGTAACTCTAACAGCAAAACCTAGTAACACTCTAGTAACCACCCAGACCCCTAGCAACACCTTAGCGATCGCCCAGACATCTTAGCAACCACCCAAAACACAGAAGCAAGAGCCTAGCAACCAACCACAAGTTCCCTAGTGGCCACTTAAATGCCTAGCAACACCTTAGCGATCACCTAGACATCTTAGCAACCACCCAAAACACAAAAGCAAGAGCCTAGGAACATCCCACAAGCGCCCTAGTAACCACCCAGACTCAACAGCAACATCTTAGCGATCACCCAGACACTCTAGCAACATCTTGGCAACCACCCAAAACACAGTAGCAAGAGTTTAGCAACCTCCCACAAGCTGCCTAGCAACCACCCAGACCCCCTAGCAACACCTTAGCGATTACCCAGACACCCTAGCAACATTTAGCAATCACCCAGACACCCTAGCAACACTTAAGTGACCATCTAAATTCCATTAGCAACACACTAGAGCCTCCTAGCAACCAATACCAAGAACACACAAGCGTTAGTGATCACACAGATGCCCTAGCAACATCTTAGCAATCACCCAGACAGTCTAGCAACACCTTAGCGATCACCCAGACACCCTAGAAATACCTTAGTAATCATCCAGACACCCTAGAAATACCTTAGGAACCACCCATAACCCATTAGCAACACCTTAGAGGCTCCTAGGAACCAATACCAAGAACACACAAGCATTAGTTATCACACAGACGGCCTAGCAACAGCTTACTGTTCACCCAGACACCCTAGCAACTCCTTAGCAACCACCCAGACACCCGAGCAACACCTTAGTAATCATCCAGACACCCTAGAATTACCTTAGCAACCACACGTAAGCCACTAGTAACACCCTAGAGACTCCTAGCAACCAATACCAAGAACACACAAGCCTTAGTGATCACACAGACACACCAGCAACAGCTTACCAATCACCCAGACACCCTAGCAACACCTTAGCGACCACCCAGACACCCTTGCAATACTTATCCATCACCCAAACACCCTAACAACACCTTAGCGATCACCCAGACACCCTAGCAACACCTAAGAGACCACCCATAACCCACTCGCAACACTATATCCCCAGATACCCTAGAAACACCTTAGCGATCACCCAGACACCCTAGCAACACCTAGAACCCTAAAGCAACACCCTAGAGGCTCCTAGCAACCAATACCAAGCATTAGAGATCACACAGACACTCTAGCAACACTTAGTGAGCACCCAGACACCCTAGCAACACCTTAGTAATTGTCCAAACACCCTAGAAATACCTTAGCAACCACTTACAAGCCACTAGTAACACCCTAGAGGCTCCTAGCAACCAATATCAAAAACACTCAAGCCTTAGTGATCACACAGACACACCAGCAACAGCTTGCCACTCACCCAGACACCGCAGCAACACCTTAGCGACCACACAGACACCCTAGCAATACTTATCGATCGCCCAAACACCCTTAGCAATCAGCCAGAACTCTCTAGCAAAACCCTAGATGCTCCTAGCAACCATTACCAAGAACACCCAAGTGTTGAATAACCCACTGAAGAAGGCTGTCTGGCATCATGGAACCCTACAGCCTTCTGCAGGGTGATGTGGGTGTGAATCTGTGTGTGTGTCAGTCAGCAGGACGTGTGAAGTGATTTCATGCCCTGGCTCCATTATTCATGCAGAGAGCACTCGCTCCCTGATCTCTCTCTCATCCCTACACTCGGCTTACAGCTCACAAACTCTCTGCCAACAGCACCTCCGCAGGGAGACATGGAGGGAGGAGGAGAAATGCCAACTCACGGAGAGAAGATCAACCCAGCGTTTAAGAGCCAAACACAATCAGACAGAGAGGAGAGAGAGAGAAAGAGAGAGAGAGAGAGAGATTGTTAATAACAGAGATTGTTATTATAAATAGACATTGTTTTATAAATATTTATTATTATTATTATTTTAATTTGTATTAATAAATTATTTATTTATTTATTTATTTATTTATCATCAATATGGTTACTTTATCACCACTACTACATCATTTGTTTTAAATAAAAAGATTTTTATTTATTATTAATATCGTATTCTATTTATTTATTTATTTATTTTTATTTTTTTATAACCAATAACAGAGATTGTTATTATAATCAGATATAATTTATTAAATTGTTATAGAAATATTTATTATTATTGTTATTATTATTATTATTTTAGTTTGTATTAATGAATTTTATTTATTTATTTATTATCAATATTGTTACTTTATCACCACTATGTAATAATAATGTTTTTTTTATTATAAATATCGTATTCTTTTTTTAAAAAACATTATTAATATTATTACTTTATCACCATTTTATTTTAAATAAACTGTTTATTATTTATTATTAATATTATTTGTATTTTTACTCATTTATTTTAATTGATTTATTTATTTGATCATTATCATTATTCATTCATTCATTCGTTTTCTTTTCAGCTTAGTCCCTTTATTAATCCGGGATCGTCACAGCGGAATGAACCGCCAACTTTTCCAGCACGTTTTTACGCAGCGGATGCCCTTCCAACCCCAACCCATCACTGGGAAACATCCACACACACTCATTCACACACTATGGACAATTTAGCCAACCCAATTCACCTGTACCGCATGTCTTTGGACTGTGGGGGAAACCAGAGCATCCAGAGGAAACCCACGCGAACGCAGGGAGAACATGCAAACTCCACACAGAAAAGCGAACTGACACAGCCGAGGCTCGAACCAGCGACCTTCTTGCTGTGAGGCGACAGCACTAACTACTTCGCCACTGCGTCTCCCCATTATCATTGTTATTATTATTATTATTATTATTAATATTAATATTAGTAAAATAAAAATAATAATACATTATCAGCACCGCTACTGTGATTTGTTTGAAATACATTATATTATGTATAATTACTATATAATTACTATATTATTAGTTTTATTTTTTATTCATTTATTTGAATCCATTATTTATTTGTATTTTATTTGTATTTTTAGCAGTACTTCAGCCATTCTTTTTTAATATACAGTTCATTATTTATTATTAATATCGCAATATTATTTTATTTATTTTTAATTTAGTATTATTATTAATATTACTACTACTACTACTACTATGTAATTTGTTTTAAATATATTACATTATTATTATTATTATTATTATTATTAATGTTTAGACAACGCAGTGGCGCAGTAGGTAGTGCTGTCGCCTCACAGCAAGAAGGTCGCCGGTTCGAGCCTCGGCTGGGTCAGTTGGCGTTTCTGTGGGGAGTTTGCATGTTCTCCCTGCGTTCGCGTGGGTTTCCTCTGAGTGCTCCGGTTTACCCCACAGTCCAAAGACGTGGTACAGGTGAATTGGGTAGGCTAAATTTGTCCGTAGTGTATGAGTGTGTAAATAAGTGTGTATGTGTTTCCCAGTGATGGGTTGCAGCTGGAAGGGCATCCGCTGCATAAAACAATGCTGGATAAGTTGGTGGTTCATTCCACTGTGGCGACCCTAGATTAATAAAGGGACTAAGCCGAAAAGAAAATGAATGAATGAATTATTGTTTATTATTACATTAATAAATTTACTTTTATTAATTCATTTAAATCCATTATTTATTTATTATAATTTTTAATATTATCATTATTAATTTTGATCACTCTTGTTATGTAATTTGATTTTTATTTGTTTTATTCAACGCAAACATTTCAAATGCTTTGACAAAACATTTGCAACATGCCAATAAACAAGTATGAACTGAATTGGAGAGAGAGAGAGAGAGAGAGAGAGAGAGAGAGAGAGAGAGAGAGAGAGAGAGAGAGAGAGAGAGAGAGAGAGAGAGAGAGAAGACTTATTTACAGGCATGGGAAGGTCGTGCACCAGCTCGGTTTGTGCATTGAAATGTCAGTCTAGTTTTGTGAGCGAGCGAGCAGCTTTTCTCTCTACTGTAAACCCAGAAACTCTGCGGCTCCAGGCATTTAGCATTCAATTCCTCAACCATTCGCCAGTGTTTTTTGCATGGGGTGATTTAACTCACATCGGTTAGCTGCGCTACTTAAAGCGATAACTAGAGACACAGCTGAGGTGGATTCAAGAGTGTGTTTATGGGATGTATTAAAGTGTTTAGTAGCCCTCAGTGTGTTTACTGAGTGTGTGATGCACACTAAAACAGCATGCACATATGTTCTGCTTTCAGGCTGCATGGAAACAAACTGTGACAATGAGGAAGAGATAGGTTTGCAGAAAAAGTGGGTGGATATTGGATAAAATATTATGCAAATAAAAAGCAGCACCTTTTACATTTAATAAACAACAAATTACTAAATATTTTTAACATTTTTTGCGAAAAAACAAACAAACAAGATGATAAATTTACATTTAATAAATAATTTGCATACTATAAAAATATCAATATTTTAAAGAATCGTCACATTGGAATTATAAGGTTCTATCTACATTCTGAATGATTTTGAGATATTGAGCTTCAAAGTTTTTGCATTCTATAGCAAACAGTGTGTTTGTAACATTTGTTTTTCAAGAATATGTCAATAACTCAATTTTTACAAAAATGTACCTTATAATTTTAAGGTGACGAAATAAAAGATGCATCTTTTTTATTTATTAAACAGCAAAATGGAAAATATAAAAATAAAATATTTAACAAATAAAAACAAGATGCATATTATACATTTATTAGACAACAAATTACATAATATACATCATTTATAGCAAAAAAAAAAATAAGATGATAAATTAAAAAATAATCACTTTCAGAATAATGGGGAGGATAAAATAAAATGCAAATAAAATAATAATAATCTTTTATAATTTGCATCACATTTGACTTTTTTTTTAAAGCAAATTGTGTAATTAAAAAGATTAAATATTTTAGCAAACATAAATAAGATGCAAATTTTATATTTAATAAACAACAAATTGCGTAATATAAATAATGTATAGCAAAAAAAAAACAAGATGATAAATTTACATTTAATAAATAAATTGCATAATATAAAAAGTATCAATATTTTAGCAAATAAAAACAAAATGCTGATTTTGCATTTAGTAAAAAAATATCTATATTTTAGCAAATAATACAAGATGCATATTATACATTTACTAAACAACAAATTGCATAATATAAAAAAATCTATATTTTAGCAAATAAAAACAAAATGCTTATTTTACATTTAAGACAACAAATTGCATGATATAAATAATTTATAGCAAAAAATACAAGATGACGAACTTACATTTAATAAATAAATAGCATAATATAAAAAAAATCTTTATTATTAAATAACAAGATGCTTATTTTGCATTTGATAGACAACAAAATGCATAACATAAAAAATATCAATATTTTATCAAATAAAAACAAGATGCATCTTTTACATTTATTAAACAGCTAATTGCATAATGACAAATTTAATAGTTTAGCAAATAAAAACAGGACACAAAATTTACATTTAACAAACAAGAAAATGCATAATAAAAAAATCTATTTATTATCAAATAAAAACAAGATGTATATTTTACATTTAATAAATAATAAGTTGCATAATATAAATAATTTATAGCAAAAACATGTAGATAAATATACATCTAATAAATAACAAATTGCATAATATTTAAAAAAATCTATATGTTAGCAAACAAAAACAAGATGCATGTTATGCATTTAATAAGCAACAGATAAAATAAAAAGATCAATATTTTAGCAAATTAAAATAAGACACATCTTTTTCATTTATTCAACATCAAATTGAAATATTAGAAAAAGAAATCTAAATTCACAGGAGGCCGAATCATTTTGCATAAATCCATTGAAGAAGTGAAACTGCCTGACTAGTTCTCTAGTGGTCAGTCTTTTATATCAGTTAAAGCTGTTTGATTTCAGACTGAGGGTTTCTCTAGGCCTTGCCATCAGGAATCAAACACTAGTTAACTCCATCAGCTAAAGTCTGAGCGTCTTTGTAAAGCCAATATAAACCCGCCGGCGCTCTGCATGTGCTGAATTCAGTGGCTTTTAATTGCATTTGGCATTTAGTGATTAAAGCCGCTTGTGTTTTGACGCTTCTGGACGCCACTGTAATCTGCTGTTCTCCGAGCTTCATGCTGACGCCGTTTGATTGCTTTTGACAGGACTTCAGTTTCTGGAAAATCAGCAGGTTTAAAGCACTAATAAAGCAAGAGAAATCACGCAGCTGATGATCTTAAAACCCAGCAAAACCACTCTACAAACCTATTTTGCATTCATTGCTTATCCTTTTTAATGGTTATAAGGTGCTGCATTGTGGCTCAGTGGTCAGCACTGTGGCCTCACAGCAAGAAGGTCACTGGTTTGAATCCCGGCTGGGCCAGTTGGCGTTTCTGTGTGGAGTTTGCATGTTGTCCCCGTGGGTTTCCTCCGGGTGCTTCGGTTTCCCCTACAGTCCAAACACATGCGCTAAAGGGGAACTGATGAACTAAATTGGCTGTAGTGTATGAGTGTATCTGTGAATGAGTGTGTATGAGTGTTTCCCAGTACTGGGTTGCAGCTGGAAGGGCATCCGATGTGTAAAACATATGCTGGAATAATTGGTGGTTCATTCCACTGTGGCGACCCCTGATAAATAAAGGGACTAAGCCAAAGGAAAATGAATGAATGAAAATAATAGAGGTTTTCCTCAATGAAATTTATAATAAATGCTGAAAAGAATAAATAAAGCAGTCATGATGCATTAATAAATGCGCACGTAAAAGTATGCAACGTTGTAATTTTAAACCACTGAAAGTATTTGAAAACGTATTTTTATGTAATTTAAGTGTAATAAAGCTGAAACTAAATAAGAATATTAGAAAGAAGATCTTAAAGGGGGCCTATTATGCGATAATCACCTTTATAATGGGTTTAAACACAGTCGTGTGTCAGCAGTGTGTGAATATAACCAGCCTCTAATGGTAAAAATTAATTATATTTGTTATAATCAGACTTAATGAACAGTCTACAGAAACACTTTGATTGACATTCTCCCTTTGTACGTGTCATCAGAGGGGGAAGCCCCACCCACTAGTGACCGTCTCTCCCTGATTAGCATAAACAGTGCTGAGTCAGGAGCAGCCAACCACCATTAGATTTCTGAATATGCCGCTATGCTGACACACAGGCATTTGTAGCTCCGCCCTCTTCTGAAAAGAGCACAATCTCATTTGAATTTAAAGCGACAGTCACCAAAACACCACAATTAGGATCAAAGCCTAAAAGGGTCCGTTTTAGAGTTAGAAAACATTATCTGTGTGGTATTTTGAGCTGAGACTTCACACACACTCTAGGCACATCAGTTATTTTACATCTTGAAAAAAGGGGCATAAGAGGTCTCCTTTAAACACTGTTTGGCAACTAAAAAAGTAAATTACTAAATAGTACATAATTCTAAAATGACTAAAACAGAAAACAATATTTTGTTTAACTAGATATTAAAGTTTGAAGACAAACTTTATGGTGGCTTGAAAAGCCGAGTCTAAAAGTTTGAAGTCGTTTTAAAGTGTAAATAACTGAAGCAGTTTTTATGAAGTTTGAAACAGTCGGCATAGATAAGTACATATATGTTAGTATGTTTCTGGGTTGTTGCTAGGCAGTAGCTAAAGTATTTTGAGTGGTTGCTAGGCAGTTGCTAACATAAATTAGCATGATTCTAGCATTAATTAGCATGTTACTAGCATGTTTCTAACATGAATTAGCATGTTACTAGCATGATTCTAGCATGAATTAGCAAGTAACTAGCATGATTCTAACATGAATTAGCATGTAACTAGCATGATTCTACCATGAATTAGCATGCGTCTAGCATGAATTAGCTTGTAACTAGCATGGATTAGCATGTTTCTAGCATGAACTAGCATGTTGTTAGCATGATTCTAGCATGAACTAGCATGTTTCTAGCATAATTCTAGCATGAATTAGCATGTTACTAGCATGATTCTAGCACAAATTAGCATATTATTAGCATTATCCTAGCATGAATTAGCATGATCCTAGCATGAATTAGCATGTTACTAGCATGATTCTAGCATGAATGAGCATGTTACTAGCATGATTCTAGCATGAATTAGCATGTTACTAGCATGATCTAGCATGATTTAGCATGTTACTGGCATGTTTCTAGCATGAATTAGCATGTTACTAGCATGATCCTAACATGAATTATTATGATTCTAGCATGAATTAGCATGTTACTAGCATGAATTAGCATGTTACTAGCATGATTCTAGCATGTTACTAGCATGATTCTAGCATGAATTAGCATGTTGTTAGCATGATTCTAGCATGAATTAGCATGTTATTAGCGTATTTCTAGCATGAATTAGCATGTTACTAGCATGTTTCTTGCATGAATTAGCATGTTGTTAGCATGATTCTAGCATGAATTAGCATGATTCTAGCATGAATTAGCATGTTACTAGCATGAATTAGCATGTTACTAGCATGTTTCTAACATGAATTAGCATGTTGTTAGCATGATTCTAGTATGAATTAGCATGTTACCAGCATGTTACTAGCATGAATTAGCAGGTTACTAGCATGATTCTAGCATGAATTAGCATGTAACTAGCATGATATTAGCATGTAAATAGCATGATATTAGTATGTTACTAGTATGATTCTAGCATGAATCACCTTGTTTCTAGCATGAATTAGCATGTTGTTAGCATGAATTAGCATGTTACTAGCATGACTAGCATGTCACTATCGTGTTGCTAGCACCTTTCTAGCAAGATTAGCATGTCAGTAGGATGTTAAAACTGTTAGAGTGTGTTAGAATAGCTAGTCACAGTCTCTGGGACAGTTGCTAGGGTGCTGAAATTGGTTGCTAGGGAGTGGCTAGTAAGTTTAAAGGTAATCAGTGATTGGCTGCTGGCTAGACTGAGTTGAATGAGGCCAGACTCTAGTCTGTAGGACAGTCTGATGCAGAGTTATGAGCTCACAAAGGTTGATCCAATGTTAAGTAAATGGGAGTCTTTTACAATGGAAGTCTATGGGACAGTTGCTAGGGTGCTGTAAGTGGTTGCTAGGGAGTGGCTAGTAAGTTAAGAAGTCATCAGTTATTGGCTGCTGGCTAGACTGAGTTAAATGAGTCCAGTTAGAAGTCTGTAGGACAGTCTGATGCAGAGTTATGAGCTCACAAAGTTTGACCCAATGTTAAGTCAATGGGACTTTTGGAAATTTTCTGGGTCGTTTTTCGGAAAACCCAAAGTCGGATCAGTTAGAAAAGATATAGCAACCCGAGTCAGACCAGTTTGAAGGTTTGACGAAAGTTTGAAGTATGTAGCTTGAAAGGCTTAGGAGGAGATACACTTAGAAATTAGTCTCAGAAGAAGAAGAAGAAGAAGAAGTTTTGATAGATAACAATATGCTGGCTTTTCAAGCCACCATAATTATCATAAAAGTCCAATTAATAAAATCCAATCAAAAGAGGATAATTTTGCCCAATATTTAAATTTGTGGTGTTTTTTGCCTCATGGTAAAGTTTTGAATGTTTTTGCATATATACACTGTAAAAAATAAATCCGTAAAATTTACGGTAAAAAAACGGCAGCTGTGGTTGCCAGAATCTTACCGTTAAAAATACGGTACAAACCATAAAAATTATTTCTAATTTTTACAGTTATCTACCGTATTTCATCAATTTACCGATGTAATATGTCTGTATTTTGAATTATGAACATCTACACATCTGTTGTTACACAGTTAGACTAGTTAACACAGCCATTTGCAGGTTGTGATGAGAAAGTTACATAATGAACCAATACTCATCACAAACACATTTCCACAAGCAGAAAAGTGTATCAGTATATAGAAGGTGCTCAGTGTCATTCACACAGCTACTAAACATCAGTATGGTAACACGCATAAAATTAAAGTGAAATAAACACTGTTTATTAACATTAGATGCAACATAAATCTGTAAAGTACATCACTGATGGGGAAACAACTAAAACTTCCATAGTAATGTCAACAAAAAGTATAAAAAGTGATGTGCCATGCAGAGAATTCTGGGGAAGTCAAATACGGTTATTCACCGTATATATTAAGAAAACGTACTGTAAAACAGGTTACGGATTTTTACTGTAGCATTTTTAGTTTTTTTTACCGTTGAAATCACGGCCATTTTATACAGTGGAGCTTGGCAACATGCATAATATTTTTTTAAGGACGCAATATCCAATATGCATAAATGTGCACCAAAAACTATAGTAAAGCATGTTGCTAAGCATGTAGTTCACAATTACCAAAAATTGACAAAACCAAATTAAAACATCTTAACAGGAGAGTAAAAAAAAACAATGAACAGAAATGACAAACACATTTAATTAATCAAACAAACAAACAGCAACAGAATGCAACTAACATCAAAATTATGATTTAAATGTTGCTATACAAATGTTTATGCTGTTTTAATGCACATTACAGAATTATTATATATGCTGCTTAACCGCTTAAGGAAACATGCATGCACAACACACCTAATTATGGGTTACTGTGCTATATATGCAAATATGTATAAGCACATAGCAACATGCATCATATTTGTTTATAAATAAATGCAACATCTAATACAGAAGAAAAGCAAACCATGAATCCCAATATTGCATGCTGCTGCTAATCTGTGTGTTTATGCATAATTGCATCTACAGCTTAGCAACCATTGTGTTTACTTCAGATGTAATAATCTTAGCTATTTTACATGCATACAAATATTGTGTATTTTTATGCATATTTGCTCATTTCAGCCAAGCGGCAACCTCCCGCTCTCTCTCGGGAAGCCAATACGGAAGTAACTGAAACTGCAATTCATCAAAATTCCGCTAGTCCTGGCTCCATAATAGAGCAAATTGCAATTGAGCCCACTGTTAGAATGGCCAACTTTACAGCAGAAAAAAGGTGTTTACAGCCTGGTACAAAGAACGATTTTGGTTCATATAGCTATTATTACCCTCCATGACAACTGTGAGGGGGTGAATTTATTTATAACTCATCCATTTCCTTTATATTAGGTTATATTAAGTTTGCATAATTAAGGGCGTGGCCACTTGAGTGACAGCTAGGTCTCGCTGGTCGCCATCACTTCACCTCTGCTGAATCCGGCAGATTAGCCACTGATCTCGGCATATTCATCGTATTTTTTTGTTGTTTTATGTGGCT
>NC_079436.1:56946104-56948604 GCF_903798145.1 Danio aesculapii
AACTGTTTTTAATATTGGTAATAATTGATCATCAGCAGGACCAGACAGAACCTGTGAGCTTTTTGTGGTTTCTATTTCTACACTGAATTTGGCAAATAAATAATAATAGAAAAAAATAAAAATAAAACAAAGAATTTATATATATATATATATATATATATATATATATATATATATATATATATATATATATATATATATATATATATATATATATATATATATATATAATTTTTATGATTATTTATAATTATATAATATAAATAATTATATAACATAAACAAATACAAAATAAAAAAAATCTAAGTCTAAATCTAAAAATAAACAAACAAAAAATATAAATAATGAGTTAATAAATAAAAGTATATAAATAAATATAAATAATAAAAAATAAATAAATCTGAGTAAAATACCAACACTTTAACTAAAAAGAATGTATATATAAAAATGTATTACATGTTTTAAATACTTATTTTGGCACAAGACGGCATATGCATTGATATAAATAAAGCTTTAAATAAAATGCAGATTGATTAAGCACAGTTGTATATTGTCAGCTCAGCACAGAAGATGTGAGGCTTCTTAACAGAGAAACAAACAGATGAAAGTCTTGCCAGCGGCTAAAACCACTGCATGACCAATTACAGCAGTACTAGAACAAAAGCAGAAGACAAGATTCATCTCTGGAGGAGGACAAACAGCAGAAACACACAAACAGAGGCTGAGAAACACACAAACAGCCGATTCACAATCTCCACCAGGAGAAAACCACGTCTGAAGGAGATGCGGGAGCACAACAAAAACAGAATATAATCAAATATAAGAGCATGAAACAAAAACAAATACAACAGCACAACCAAAACTGCCAAATTACAACCAAAACTTTAAAGAAGATTGGAAATATTAAATTTTATTCATGTTGATGAAAGCTTGAAAAGTTTAAAATATTGTTTTGTTTTTGAAAAATAAAACTGATGTTGAAATTGATTAATGTTGCACAGGCCATTTTGCAGGCCATTGCATTCTGCCATTTTTAATTAATATTAAGTGGTTTAACAGTGTTCCTATAACCAAAATATATATTAAACCCCAACAATACTTATTAGAATAACATGCAATGTTGATATTTATCATATTATTACTGTTTCAGCAGCTCCTTTGGAAGGTTGAACTTCCTCAGCTGACAGAGGAGGTACAGCCTCTGTTGAGCTTTTTTGACAATGGAGTCAATGTGAGTGTCCCACTTCAGGTCCTGAGAGATGGTGGTGCCCATTATTAACCCCCTTAAGCAATATTTGTTTTGGATTGTCTAAAGAACAAACCACTGTTATACAATGACTTGCCTAATTAACCTAACTTGTCTAATTAACATAGTTAAGCCTTTAAATGTCACTTTAAGCTGAATACTAGCATCTTGAAAAATATCTAGTCTAATATTATTTACTGTCATCATGGTTATTAGAAATGAGTTATTAAAAGTATTATGTTTAGAAATGTGCTGAAAAAAAAACTGCTCTGTTAAACAGAAATTGGGGAAAAATATGCAGGAGGGTGAATAATTGTAATAAATAAACTGTATATTTATTTATTTTTTACTAATAAAACTGGGGTGTCACGGTGGTGCAGTGGGTAGCACAATCACCTCTCAGCAAGAAGGTCACTGGTTCAGTTAGCATTTCTGTGTGGAGTTTGCATGTTCTCCTCCGGGTGCTCTGGTTTTCCCCTACAGTCCAAACACATGCGATATAGGGGAATTGAATAAGCTAAATTGGCTGTAGTGCAGGGGTGTAGATTTAGGGGGGACGGAGGGGACGCGTCCCCACCAACTATTAAAATGTCCCCGCCAATAATTTAATTCATTTTAAAAAATTAAAAAATTAAAAATAATTAAAAAAAAAAATAAAATAAAATAATAATAATAATAATAATAGTCAAAATAATAATTAATTTTTTTTTATAAATTAAAAAAAATTAATAAATAAATAAAAAATAATAATACAATTTAAAAAAAAAATATATATATATATATATATATATATAATAAAATACATTTTAAAAATAAATAAAAATAAATAAAATTAAAAAATGTAATAAAATAAAATAAAAATCGCGCTGTCAGTATTAAACTAGAGCAGAAAGGTTTAAGCCATGTTCTCTCCTCGGGTCGCACCACCCCCACAAACACATATGATCATTGTGATTGGCTGTGCCTTTCCCTGATGTCACGTGAGAGGCTGTAGCGACTTAATATGCAAAGAGCGAGCGCCAAAAATTGTGCAGGTGAATTTCCTGTGCAAAAATAAGGTGTGTGAAGGTGTGTGACACGCGCAAGTGAGAATGGCGGCAGCAAAAAAAGGTGGACAGAAGAAGCTTTTTTTCAATGAAAAGTGTAAGTCACATAAACTCTAGTTCATTACTGAATGAGTCCATCATAATGACGTTAATGCTAGTGTTTTCCCTACTTTAACGCACAGTCTATCGTTATAGCAGACTAATATAG